>NC_050184.1:14019785-14179785 GCF_008315115.2 Sander lucioperca
GACTTGTAGGAAAAGCACAGGTGTCACTAATAACATAGTCTCGCTTTGCCCGACCTTCCTCTACAGCATTTCGGGATGGGAGAAAAACGTGCTCTGGTTTATTGGCATATCTTTAAACCAATCACAATCGTCATGGGCGGGCAGAGCCACAGTGCCGCTGCAAAATAGCCTCAGGAAGGAACTTGTCTTGGTGGAATGTGTACGTTCAAAAGTTGTTTTAGTCTTGCAACAGAAAACTCAGATTGGACAGATAGTCTAGCTAGCTATTTGGATTTACCCTGCAGAGATCTGAGGAGCAGTTAACCATAGTCCTCATAAATCGACCAGAGTTTAAAATTCCAACACAAAGAAAGCAGATACAGACATCCGGCTGAAAAGAGTGAAATCCGGTGGAATTTCCGGCAGCAACAGAGCAATCCCATAAGTGGAACGTTGTGGATATAGACTACTAATAACATAATGATGACTCCATTCTATTCAAGTGTCTTAGTAAACGATGACAGCATGACAGTGAACCAGCATGCACAATACCAGGTCTGTTCCAGCATCCATGTCAAATTGTTCATACTTGAGTTACGAACAGCCATTGATTTCAGCCTCTGATCTGTAATTCTGATTCGAAAATATTGTAAATTTTTGACACTGACAATATCTCCTACTTGGTGAAAAGAACTTCAGAAGTGTCAACAAAATTGCTTGCAATATGGCTGCCAAGCCACCATTGCTGGCGGTTACATCTACATACGATCCAATAGAGACAGAGCGCAATAAAGTCCCGCCCGCACCGGAGGGCAAAGCAATTCATCGCTCTGCGTTGACTTTGTGTTGCGTAAAGGTGCCTCCTTGTCAATTCCATCTGCTAGCAAACAACAGAAAAATGCCTAAAAGCTGATCTGTAGTGGGATGCACAACAGGGTAAAACCCCATAACTAAATTTGTAGAAGCTGCCGAACCAAAAAACTGAGCCTTTAGGAAGACACAAGTGAATACAGGCAATAAAGCATGAGGCATCAGCATGAAATATGGAAAAACTGTGGGATCCTGACACACAGTCTGCCTAACATTACATGTGCAGCTGCATTTTGTAACAAAGTCAAATATACAAATGTCAGTTTTAGGCTAACTTTATTTTTTATTTATATTTCTGTAAGATAAGCTAAAGCATTTTGACATTATGCAACTTGTGTTATAGTGGTATGTGGATAAATCAGAAAGCTATGCAGTATTATGTTTGCAAGTGCCTTAGCTTGCTAACACATAGCTAACATTAGCTCTCTAACAGCTAACTTGTACTCTCCGGTAGACATAGGGTGCTAAAATAATCCTTTGACTTGCCTAAATCTAATATTTTTAGCTAGCTAC
Organism: Sander lucioperca; assembly: GCF_008315115.2. Taxonomy (NCBI): domain Eukaryota; kingdom Metazoa; phylum Chordata; class Actinopteri; order Perciformes; family Percidae; genus Sander; species Sander lucioperca. Next base: position 14,021,148 of record NC_050184.1, read on the forward strand.
AGGCATTTTGTTAGCATTTCAGCCCTTGGTTGCATATTGTGTTTTCAACAAATTTAAAATGATCAAAACACTGTTTGTATTTGGTTTCACTTTTTAAAGAAACTGCTACAAAACATTTTTTGTCCCACTGTGGGACATTAAAATAAAATTGTGAATAGTAAATATAGCCCACTATATGGTAATTAGGAAGTGATTTGGGAAACAGCCCTGGTGTCATGATGAACACAGGTCATGTTCATCACAGAATGTAAGAAAGTGCTGTTGCTGTTTGTAGGCAGCAAAGGGCATGTTGCATTTCTGGCCATGCCCTAATCAGTGATGTCAAAGCAGGTGTTTCCAATCAGCTACCAAGTCAAAACACTTGCTATGATGACTGAAAGCTACACATTCTGCCATGATAAAGACAGAAGTTAAAATGCTCACAATGCCATGAACTGATGCATTGACCCTGGGTCAATGTGCGGCTCCCCTGACCCTGGGCCGACTTGCAGCTCTCCTGATCCTGGGCTGGCTAGCAGCCCCATTCCAGAATCCCGGCTAGCTAGCATCCCCCCTGAATCTAGGCTGGCTAGCAGCCTCTCTGAGCCCCGGCTGGCTAGCAGCCTCTCTGAGCCCCGGCTAGCTAGCAACCTCTCTGAGTCCCGGCTAGCTAGCAGCCCCCCTGAATTCAGGCTAGCTAGCAGCCTCTCTAGTTTCCCTGAGCTCTCTAGTTTCCCCGAGTTTTCTAGCGTCCCAGAGCTTTCTAGCTTCCCCAAGCTAGTTAGCAGCCTCACAGATCCCTGGCTGGCTAGCAGCTCCCTTGATCCCCGGCTGGTTAGCAGCCCTCCAGAACCTCAGCTGGCTAGCGGCCTCCCTGATCCTCGGCCTGCTAGCAGCCACTCTGAACCTCCGCTGACGTGCAGCCTTCCAGAATCTCCACTGACGTGCAGTTTTCCTGAGTTCCAGCTGACGTGCAGTTTTCCTGAGTTCCAGCTGACGTGCAACCTTCCAGAACCTCCGCTGACGTGCAGCCTTCCAGAATCTCCGCTGACGTGCAGTTTTCCTGAGTTCCAGCTGACGTGCAACCTTCCAGAACCTCCGCTGACGTGCAGCCTTCCAGAATCTCCGCTGACGTGTGGCCTTCCAGAACCTCCGCTGACGTGCAGCCTTCCAGAACCTCCGCTGACGTGCAGCCTTCCAGAACCGCCGCTGACATGCAGCCGCCCAGAACTGCCGCTGACGTGCAGCCGCACTGAACTGCCGCTGATGTGCAGCCGACCAGAATCGCCACTTACGTGCAGCCTTCCAGATCCGCCGCTGACGTGCAGCCGCCCAGAACCGCTGCTGACGTGCAGCTGTCCAGAGTCTCAGATGACAGCTCTGCTAGAGTCTTCCAGACGTCCAGAGTCTTCGATGACCGCTCTGCTAGAGTCTTCCAGTCGTCCAGAGTCTTCGATGACCACTCTCCCAGAGTCGCCGGCCTTCAGAAGGGATTCGCCTTCGCCGCTGGCCTTCAGAAGGGATTCGCCTTTGCCGCTGGCCTCCAGTAGGGATTTGCCTTCACGGACGGCCTCCTGAAGGGTTTCGCCTTCACAGACGGCCTCCAGAGGGATATCGTCATCGCCGCCGGCCTCCAGAGGGATTCTGCCGTCGCCGCCACCCTCCTGTGAGGCTTCGCCTTCGCCGCCAGTCACCTCGGAGTCCTCGACATCCTGCCTGGCCGCCTGAGTGCCCTCGACGTCCTGTTATGGGTTGGTGTGTATCTTATTTTGGTAGTCTGTTTCGGTTCTGTATTTTGCTTAGTTTCCTGTTTTATTTTGATAATCTGTTCTCTGTCTTGTCTTGTCTTGTTTTACTCTCTGTTTTCCCGCCCTTGTGATTGCCCTAATGTGTTTCACCTGTTTCCCAGCCTTGTGTCACCTGTCTTGTGTTTCCTCGTTACCCTGTGTATTTAGTCTTTGTCTTTCCCCTTGTCCTGTGTCAGATCATTGTATGTGTTTGTGTCCTGTCCCTGTAAGTTTGCTCCAGTTGTTTTCTGCCCGTGTTGCCGTCAGCCTGCGTTTTCCTGTTGCTTTGCTTTTGTTTGTTTCTCTGAGTTTCTTCGTATGGTTTGCCAGTCTCTGTACTGCCGTTTTCTGTTTTATTAAATCCTGAAGCTCGCACCATCTCCTGTCTGCCAGTATCTCTCTGCAATTGGGTCCTCAATCTCTCGCTAAACCTAACAAAGAAAAGGTAACTCAATGTACATATCCCTCAAGAGGAGGAGGTGGCAGAAATAAAGAAATTCCTAATGTCCTATTGTACTCCATTTTGGCACATTTCAACCTCACTCGCAGGGTTGTTTGTACCCTCTGTGTTGCCTGGTGTGATCTGACCAAGTCTAGCTACTGGTTTCAGCTTTGAAGAGCAGTCTAATAATGCATCCTCTTGTTTGGGCCTCGCAGCTGCTGTTGTTTGTCTTGGCAGTCATCAGAGGTTGAGGACGAACACAGAGCCGTGAGGTTTCCAGTGTTGCAATGACACACAGTTTGAGTTTTAAACCTCTGACTCCAATTGCTGAATGGTTGGTGAAGTTGGCAGAATGGTATGGCAGCTATGTTAAGGGGCTTTTTCTGTTAGTTTAAAGCATGGATGAAAAGGCCAGTCGTGACCAAAAAGTTAAAAAAAACTTTGTTGGCATTTTCTTAGACTTTCAAAATCCTGTAACCTCTCCTTTTTTTTAAAAAAAATAATTCTCAGTGCTGAACTTGCTACAGTATGTCTCTGTCTTTCCTTCCATGTCTTCCATGTCTTTCCCTACTCTCAACCCTTTTCCTGCAATCATTTGAGGGTCACTCTGGTGTAAATGAGAGCATTGTTCCAGAATGGGAAGGCTGGCTTTGCAGAGAGGATTATCTGTTGGTGTTGAGCTGTGGGATTCAGTTCCTTCTGGGGTATGAGTCGGTCAGCGAGCTGCATCACTAAGCTTGTTGTTATTGTTTTGGAAGAAGAGACTGAGTTCTGAGTGGAAAAAGTAGACGAGAGAAGGAAATGAAAAGGATATAAAGTGGGAAAGGCAAAAGAGGGAGGAAAAATGGAGAGAGAATGTGTTTAAAGACTCAAAGTCTAAAAGTCCAGGCCAAATCTTTTAATGATTTACTGTATTTGGAAGGAAGGACAAAGATGAGTAACAGCAGAAGGATAGAAAATCACTGCATCTGCAGAAACTGTCGTTGGGACACAGGTTTTAATGGGGAGGAGCAAAAATGCTTAGGTGTGCTTTTTCCACAAGCAAGACTGGGATAGGAAACCTGAGGAAAAAGCTCAGTTATGTCCTCTTGATTAGCGGACAGCGGACAGACAGACAAGAACATAACTCAAGAAGGGTGAAGAGATACTGGACTCTGCAATCTTTCTTTTAAAAATGGTCTTGTGTGAATTTGAAGAACCAGATAATTACAATATTGCATATTCTGTATGGCAGTTAGTTCAGTTGTTGTCATTGTCTTGTTCATACATTTTCTTGACAGTAATTCCTTTTTTTTCTTGCCTATGATACACTGGCTCTAAAGCAGATGAAATGCAAAAAGCAAAATGTATTATTTCTGTCCAACCAAACATTCATGTGAAAGATGGATCGATGAACACATGAACTAATTACCGTTTTAATGGGGTCTTTTTTTTTAACGACATGCATGCACATGTGGAATCATACGTTGTATGCTTCCTATTAGTAAAACGGTATCCCACGCTGCCAAAAAATCTCATTCTCAAAAGCTGCACTAAGAAGCAGCATCTTGCATTTCAGTAAGGATGTGTCTCTGCCAATACTGTTAGCTAATGTTCTTTGAAAGGAAACCACAACAGATTTGTAGGCTAAAACTGAAAATGAACAAGAAGCAGCAACAAAGCTGCTGGGCCAAACCACAAAAACATGCAGGCCTGCTGGCATTTGTAAAAGGGTGAGGTAGCAGGAAAATAACATCATTAAGGGCTGTGGATTTAACTTTTAGTTGGCTATCTTTCGTGTTTATAGGCTACCAGTTGGAATTAGTTCAACCATTAATCTTCCCCTAGATTTTGACAAAGGAATATCACTGTGTGAATGCTGTAGCTGCATTTCAGTGAAGAAGACAATGAATCCAGGCTCCAGGCTTCTGAATGGTCAGGCTGCTCTGCGGTGGAGAACACAGGTCGCTGCAATAATGCCATTAGAGCAAGAATGACCAGTGTTTGGCAATAATAATAAGAAATATTGATATTTTAATGTTATTTATGTGCAGGCAGTTAATGTTTGCTGACTGACTGGACCGCAGGTTGATTCCTCTTCCCATCTCCCATCTCTTCAGCCTGTCAGTGCTTTGACTAGGGCTGCTTCAGGTACTGTACTCTGCTGACACTGACGGTTGCACCGTGCACATCCCATGCACTCAGGCTGAAAACTCAACCTGGCATTTTCCTGGAGCTGGATTGGAGACAGGGCAGACAGAGCACTCTCGCACTGACAGGCAGGTCCTTACGTACGACACAGTCCTATCAAGGAAACCAGTGGCCGTCCAAGGATCTATGTTAGGATAATTATTTATCGAAGAATGGACAAAATCACTGGAGTTCTCTTAAAAGTTTGTTTACCTGCAGCAAGTAAAGTCAGTTTACAGCACTTCAGTATAAGTACAGAAAATGACTGTCTTTAACTGTAGCTTTTTATAGGGAAAAGGGAGTAATATCTCACCAAGAGAAACTTAATTATCTCTGGTCAGGCTTGACGTCTCCTGCGCATGCCTTGCCCTCAGGGGTTTTCTGTGCTTTCCACAAGGTCAGTAATAATCATGATTGTCATGTAAGAAACCGAAATGGATGCACAGTTTCTTATGCAAATAGTTTAACACTGAAATGAAGCAAAGAGCATAACTTTTCTAACAATCTAATGCTGCTTGGAAACAATTACAGCAAAATGTATTCTCGCTCTGTCCCTCTAAACTACCGGTGTCCATAATTTCTCTAGCGTCAGAGAATATGCAGATTTTAATACACACTGAGTAAAACGCCTTCCTCTCTGGTTAAAGGTGTGTGAAATCACCTAGTTTGATGGCTGGAATGAAAGCCTGCAGGCGGTTTGATGGCAAGGGACTGGACACCGCTGGCCACGAGGAAACATTCTTGTGTTCAGTTTGATTTACAACTGTCTCTGTACTTAAAGAGAGACTAAACTAGGGAAGGCGGCACAGGTCGAGAAAGAAAATGAAACCGCTTGAGAGTAGGAAAGCCAAAACTCTTTGTGATTGTTCTGAATTTTAAAATTGAGTTGTCTCAGCTATAGAAATTATCCCCTACTTTCTGTAAAAACCGTTGCTTAGGTTTGTAATAAATACTGTGTACTCTATTTGGGGACTGTTCGATTGACAAGTACCTCAAATCTACACATGTACTGTAGCTTTACCCAGGGTCCCCCTGTTGCTCAATGTTAAGTCGTTTGTCCTCTTTAGTCTCCTTTCTCCTGTTTTCCACCTTCTTTATTCAGCTAATTGCCCAAGTTCATCTCCCCACCTTCGGTCTGGGCGATGTCCTCACCTCACCCTTCTAATTCTAATTTTTTCCCCCCTCTTCTCCTCTCCTGTGTTCCTACTCCTCCAACCCACCATCTCTCTGGTGTTAATCGCAGCATCTCCATCTTGCCACGGGGGAAATCTCCATCACTACTTCTCACTTCATCTGGAATTAATGCAGGATGTCAGGGAAGGCTATAGGAGACCCTGAGCTGCCAAGCATAGATAGTCACGTCACTTGGAGAGGATACAGAGAGGAAGAAGTATAAATTATTTACATTAGATCTTTACATCCAGGTTGTATGGTGCTCAGTAAATACCCACTCAACCTGAAAAAAAGCATTGTATTATCTGATGACATAATGTGTACATAACGCAGTTTATTTCTTGCATTTTGTCTTCCAACGGTAGGCATTTGAATTCTAGTAGGGACAGAAGACAAGACAGGTGGAAAGAGGAGGGATTAAAGCATAGGGAATTAGTTTCATGGTTTGAAGGAAAGGCACATAAATGTTAAAAAAGAATGGTCAAGGTAGATTAAGGTAGAAAACAAAGGTTTAAGGATTCCAGCCAAAATACCAATTTTCTCTTTGGAAGCAACTTTGACACATGAACAGGAGGAGCTGGGAATTAAACCGCTCTCAGACGCGCTCTACCTCCTGAGCCACAGCAGCCCTACAGTCTCGCATTGCCAGACCTATTTCCATAGCACTGAGGAGGAAGGTCTGGCTAGTCCACACAACATTCCTGGATAGGAGAATAAACGATCAGGGGTCGTTTGCATTTCTTTAAACCAATCATAATCGTCTTGGGGTGGCGCTAAGCTCCGGACGCAGTGAGCGTGGCTCTGCAAAATAGTCTTGGGAAGGAACTTTTTCAGGTGGAAAGTTTGCACCCTGCAAAAGAAAAGGCGTCATGCAATATTAAATGAAGTTAACTGTTCATACAACACAGTAATGTGAGCTATATAGATTAGCTGGATACACGGTTAAACGTAATTTGCTCTTACCAGTATATCGCTATGTATTTTGTCCATAGCAAATCCCCACCAATCGTTCCCAGAACATCCCAGTTAGAGAGTATATGCAGTACACATTCTTTGTTAATCTTTACAATCATTCCCCAAACGAACCAAGCAGGCCTGCCTTGTTGCACGATCCTAATTTTCCTTAAAACTTGCCATTTACAGCCTGTAACGTTGCTCAGAGGTTCCGGTTAATGTTGCTCGATGCGACCTGAGTTTAAAGTTAACTCAAAGAAAGCGGAAAGTGAGGGACATCCGGCAGACCTTCCGGCGGCACCGGAACTATCCCGTAAATGCACCATCATCGATACAGACTACAGCAGCCCCAATATTATTTATTGAATGTTCCTGACCCTACGTCTCTGTGGTTGCCTTGTGCTTAAATTTGTGTTGTTCACAGTTTGGGAAGGAGTCTAGCTGGCATCTTGTTTCCACAGTCTGTGGTAGCATAGCTGTCGTGGTGTCGCACTAAGAATTGTCTTACCTTGGCAACAATTACAAGGCTCTCTTCAAAAACAGTGGCTCTGGCGTAGTCTCTTTTGTTGCTCTTTTGCTGTCTAAATTCTTGTGTTTCTGGCTGGCACACTAGTTCATTGTTTTTCCTAAAATCTACTGTAAAAGGACCTGACAAAGGCTGCTTTCTTCTCTCTTCATTAGCTCCTTCATGACTGTCTCCCTTGTGGCTTATAGGTTATTGGCTTGCTTTACTGCATGCGACACAAGCATCCTACTGCCTACATTCAGAATATTTTGAAATGGTGACATCCGTGACATAATTCAATGCATAGTTATGGAATTAGACATCATATTGTGTAGGTTAATTAAGAAAAAACAAACAAATGTATGCCAAAAGTGTGAGTTGCAAATCTCTTTTCTGGAATGCATGTTTGCAAAAACAAAGTGGACTGAACCTGAATACAGCGGAGGTTGTTTGAGTAAACACAATGCAGTTCGTCAAATATCAGAAAGAACAAGTAGTAAGTAACTCCCTGAAGACAGGATAATACATGCTTATTACCTGTTCATCTTTAACCACTATTGATATCTGTGTACAGCAGAAGTGAACTTTTTTTTTAACTTAGTAATAGGTGTGTGTGTGTGTGTGTGTGTGTGTGTGTGTGTGTGTGTGTGTCCTAAAATGCACACTGAGTCAATGCTGTCCTGAAGTCTTTATTTAGCACAGCTATGATGTTTCAAATTCTGAGCCCACAAAGGAAAAGAGACAGAAACGGGGATACTAAAAGAGACAAAAGAGAGAGACAAGGGCAATCTGCTTCCTTGGGTCAGGACTGTTATATAAGGATGACATATCTCTTCAAAGTTGATTTGGACAGACAAATGTCCATCAAAGTTGTTTCAACTGCTCAAGGCATTTAGAATTCTGCTTCATCATGCCTCAACATCACCTACGCACACTTGCAGCCTATCCCACATACTGCATTGTGTAACTGCAAGGTGTTTAGTTGATTTTTTTTTTTTTAGTATGTAGTTTGTTTCTTTGTTTCTATTATGTTATTTTTTTTCTTAGGCCATGTATTTTGTAGAGTGACTCCTTAGGGAATCGTTTGAAATGTTGGGAAAAGTGCTTATTTGCTGTCTTATCGATCAATATCACCAGGGTGCGATTTGTGGAAAAAAGCAGAGGGGTGCATGCTTTTTGATCATGCACAACAAAACAAAACATGCAAGAACGAAATCCCCCTTGCAATACCACCCTAGATATAGTCGGCCAGGCATGCCAAACACTTAAATATGCACTTCAATATTCAGTGGAAAACGCAATGCTTTCACGTTGGAGAGCAGAGTTCACTTCACGGCGAAAACAAAATATTCACCCAGGAAACGCTTGTTCGTTCCTCGGGAACTTTTCTGGCTAAACGCCACTACCATGACCCCTGAAAGAACCGTCATCTGGCCGTACCTGTACCCGACTCGCAGTCACCTATTGGTGGCTAAACAACTGCCGCTGGTAGCCGGCGTCCCGGAGCTCTGTAGCAGCTGAATACAACCAGAAACTGCCGCTCGGACAGTACTTATTTTTTCTTGCAGCCCACTCACAGAGTGCAGTCTGGTTATTATGAAGTAATTATGTTTTGACTCCTCCGAAAATAGATTTTGATATTGTTGAACATCATTGTGTTGTTGCAAAGATGTCTGTTTTACGTTGTGAAGCAACACCTAATGTGTTTGGACTGAATTGGAAATGATATTTTACAAAAATACACTGGCTGTAGAGAACGGTGCGCTATTGCTTATAAACTAAGGTTTTAATTACATTGTTTTATTCTAGTCAGTCGTGAAGTAAAGTGGGCCGGTCTAAGGCATGAAACTCCAGGGCTGAAAATGAGTCCCACTCAAACAAAGAGTGAAACTCGGTAAAACTGCGGTATATTAGGATTCTGCTGATGTTGCAGACTGTAGCTTAGGGGCCTTGCTCGCTGCACAGCCTGTCTGCAGCCCCAGCTGGCCATAACTGAGCTTGACCCACATCATCACATACGCAGGATGAATAATTAATGCACAGACAGCCAACTAGCCATCCACAGAGACAGCCGTCCAACCTTTAGGCCCGTCAAGAGCCCTGTCAGCCAGTCAGCCCACCTTGCAGCTGGCCATCGAATCACCAAGCAGGCCTGCTGGTCAGAAATCCAGTCAGTCAGCCATGGAGCCTGCAAGTCTCAAATTCAGCCAGCCAATGACACAGCCTCCCACCTAATCAGCTAGCCAACCAGCCACACAGCCAGCCCTGCGGTCATGCCCCCATTTGTTTTCCTGAGTCCCACTGTGACCCCCATCATCGTCTCTTCACTTTCTCTCCTCCCTCTCTTCCTCCTCACTTGTTTGCATTGTTCCCCGATGATCCCCCCCCCCCTTCCATCACCAACCCATCCAGCGCTCCGTTCTTCCTTCCCTTTTTCCTCTTCCCTAATGTGTCAAAAGGGCAGACCTGTCAGAATAGTTTAGCTACAATGCGTTGTTTTCTCAGAGGCATAGACAGGGTCAACTGACCCCGACTGTGTATTTACTGTCGGAGAGGAGAAGGGGGGGGGGGATTCATAGCAGAAAGATGTAGTGGCTGAGTGTTTCACAATTCTGATTTTCGTTTTGTGATTTCAGGACTCAAAACCAAACCATTCATTTGTAATGTAGGAATGAAATTACATGAACAGAAACGGAAACATACAGAATTTGAGTGGAAAATGTAAACATTGATGTGCTAATACCACATATTCTAAAAAAAGATTCAAGCATGTTACTAGTTACGCAGTAGATTAGGTAACAAAAATACATGTCACACTTCACAAAAGCGCATTGAACCATGGGACAACTAGAAAGCCCCTAAAATCCCCAGTTTTGCACAGTTACAGTTTTTACATCAGGGTAGATCATCTAATACACGTCTACACAAGCTGCGTAGCGAAAGCATAACGTTAGCAGTTCTCCGTCACTGTCTACCCAGGATGCACTCAGTCACAGTGCTGCTGTGTGATCATTGTTTCGGCAGCACTCAAATCCCAATGCACAATCACTGTAGCTACACGTTACATAGAAAAATATATATTTGAAGCCTGAAACGACCCTCTGAGTTGCAGTCGTGCTGCTCTGTGAGGCTGCACTAGGCACAGCAGTGCTTTTAGCTAAATGCTAACGCAGCATGCTTGCATGCTCACAATGACAATGCTACCATGTCATTGCAATAATATTCACCATGTAACCATCTTGGGTTGGCACGTTAGCTTGCTAGCTTTGCTAATTAGCACTAAACACAAAGTAATTCTGAGGCTGATTGGGAATGTGGTGCAGCTATTTTAAAGGTCCCATATTATAAAAAAAAAAAAATATATATCTTTTTTTTTCTTCATTATAAAGCAGATTGAGATGCTATACAAATACATTGAAAGTATCAAAATGTGTAATGCCCACAGCCTGTATTTAGAAACTTGGCCTTAAAACGAGCTGTCAGGACTTCCGTACATTTGTGATGTCACAACTATACTATATATATATATATATATATATATATATATAAGTGCAGCTGGCGCCCTGGCTGCAATGACAGTGCACAGACTCCGAGAATGCAGATGCTGAACAAACTAAAATGCTAACCAATCAGTGCAGACTAGACTTTTTCGGGAGGTGGGGCGCTAAAACGGAGCGTTTCAGACAGAAACACAAGTATGAACCTGAATATGAGCATAATATGGGACCTTAAGTGCTGCCATGGAGCATTTCACACATTCAGAAATGGTTTCACATCACAACATACATGCTTGATGCAGAACTATTGCAGCATGGTAGAATAGTTTTTCTTTACTTTTCTCCACTTCAGAGGACCAGAAATGGGATCTGCTGCAGAAGTCTAAAGAACCATTCTCTTTGTTGTAAACAAGCACATTCATCTACAAAACCCTTCGCAATATAATTTGATACATAAAGGAAGATTAACAACTGTCATATCGCTCAATGTCAAAACTTTTTTGAAGTGAGAGCACAGCTTCTGATGCTGATGAGCTGTTATGTCATAATTGAGGCAATGTTGTTGCAGTGATGAAAAATAATACACACAGTGCAAACAAGACTACAGCATAATTCTCTGCATGTCCAATGTGCAATTGATTCTGTGCACCGGACCTTGCCGGGGTGCTATCCCCAGCTCAAGTCAAGCACGCCCCGCTCAAATTGCATAAGAGGCTGAGCTGCCTTTTGGGTAAATTAAGCCCCTCTGTCGCCCTGCTGCTGACTGCCCCAATCCTTCTCTGCTGTGTTCTCCCTCAGTCTCTCTCGCATTTCCTCTCTGTCTCCAGTCCTTCCTGCACTCCCTTTCCCTTAATGCTCTCCGTCTCCTCCCTCCTTGTACAGTATGTACCCACACAGCGGAGCTGAGCCAAGCAGAGCTAGCCAGGCCCGCCTGCTTTCCGTGATAGTAACGGCTTTAATAAAAACACCGTTTGGGGGATGAGAATTGAATTTCATACTTGGACGCCCCGCCACTACATGTGTTTCTTTTTAATAAAGAAAGGAGAGCGAGCGGAGTGAGTGAGAGAGAGAGCAGAGTGGTGCAGAGCCACTCGGCCAGGATGGATAGGCTGAGGCTTTTCTCATTTCTTCTCACATTGTTGCTTCCTTAAGCTCAGCTGTGTGCTTGCTGTTCCATTGGGGAGCCGGAGGGGACATCTGGCTTGTCAATCAGAGCATTTCCACACCTTTTCAAGATAAGGCTGAGTGTTCAGCCATTTAAAAAACTCACTCTGTTTCCTCTCTCCCCGTCCCTTTTTTTTTTTTTTTTTTTTTTTTTTTTAACCTTTTATTTTACCAGGGAAAAATCACATTGAGATTAAAATCTCTTTTACAAGTGAGCCCTGGCCAAGAAGGCATCACATATAAATACACTTTAACATACAATAAATAACAGACAGGGATGGACAGCAATAATAAATAAGAAAATAAAAACAGAAAATCACATTTTAAAAACAAGCGCAAACATGTTGATATATTTGTATTTGTTGGCAGAATGAGTCAACATTTATAATCAGTAAATGCCTTCTTTGCTGTTCTCTATCATTAATATTAGTGATATTACACATTATTAGTCAACTTATATCCAGTTGCATAACTGTATAGTTATAGAAAGAAGTGTCCCCTTCAGGAACTCACAGGAGTAGAGGTGAAAATCACTTTTGCATAGTTTTGTTCAGCTCAGTTTGAAGACTCGTAGTCACTAAAGTAGTTTAGTAGTTAAAGTAGTAATTTTTTTCTAAGCCTAAGCATTGCCAGTCAAACACATATCGGTACCCACATCAGTCAATTTTCAGAACACTGTGGCATTGCAGTGTTTCTTACCGTCTTCAGTTTACTAGTACATTTTAACTGTGGCTGGTTCGGACATTTTTGTTTAAAATATTTCAAAACTAGGCCTATATAAGAACTGTTTGTAGGTCAAAAGCTCAAAAGCTCAGCAACCACCTACCTGCATTATGCTTATAGCATTGTGTTTTATTGTTGTAGCTTCCGCGGTCTTGTGAGTGATGGGAGCTCCCATGTAAAAAGCTACTCTACCTATTTGGTCAGAGATTACTGATGATTCAGTATAGTCACTACAGCTTGAGGTTTAAGTGATAAAGATTAATTTGTTTAGTTACTGAACACCTCTTTGCAGTATATGACAACAATGTGAAAAAAACAGGAAACACTGCTTAGCAACAGAGATGCAGAAAAAAACAAGAGAATGCAGATTACCACTTCAATCTATACAGTATAAAATGCTTGTACAGATGTGCACATAAGATGTACCAGTACAAAAACGTGAAAACAATATAATTTTCTTTGAGAGTGGTTTGTGATTTTTGTATTGCTTGGGAGTAAATAAAGACAATAGTTTTGTGAATACAGTCTTGTGACTATCTGCAGCTGTAAAGAAGGCATACAGCATCTGTGATAACTGAAAAAGGAGACAATTGTTCCAATAAACGGAAACAAAAAGTTGATTTGTCTGCTTGTCATTTCCATCCTGAGATCTGTGAAAAATCTATTTCCCACTGTGTCTTGTGGGATAACTACATGTCAAAAATGTTCATGGGCTCCATGGATGCTGCCGCTGACTACACTTGTAGTATTACGGTGAAATGCTGAGTGCTGCCAGCTTGGGTTTGTGCAGACGCAATTTCAACGATACAGCAAAACACCCACACCAAATTATTGATTGCTTGGAAACGTCATATGAAACCTTCCTGAGACGTTGTGATGTCAGCAGTACAGGGAGCACAAAGATCTGTTACCATTCATTTTGATAAAAGATGATTATCATGATAGAACTCCTTTCCTGCTCTCGACAAGTACAAGAGAGACCCAGGGCTGGAAACCAGTTAAAGCTGTAGCTGAAAAGGGAGTCTAAATAAACATGATATTGACCTCAGCCCCCTGTAAGTGACCCAGAGTTGATTTCCTTAACATATCTGACCTGAGCTCACTGCACTGTGATGCATGGCCTCTGACTTAGCACAGGCTAAGTCTGCTGTTATTCCTACAGGAGCTGCCCTCAAACACCAAATGAGGCTCAATACATAACAAAGCACCACAAGAGAAGATGTAGTATTTAATAAAATGCTTGGAGGCTTTCCCAACCATCTGCACACACTCAATTACAAGTAACGCAATTCCAAATATTGGCAGAAAAATAATTCACCTTCTGTCAGAAGAACACGCATTCGTATATAGACCAAATATGATTGCTGAAAGCTCTTTTGGAGATTGTGTCCAGTCACTCTGCATTATACATCATAGATGGAAGACCAGGGGGATTACTCTGTTTGAGATGAAGCATACTGTGTAGGAAGAAAGATAAGAACAAATGTGGAGAAAATGGACAGAATTAGACAAAACGACAAAAGAAAAGTGGACAGCAAACAAATGGACAAAGGCTAACACAATTTTTTTCTGTGGTGCTTGGCTAAAGGCATCTGTCAACATTACCTGTCTACTCCAAGGGATGATCTGCAACATTTCCATATAAATACATGTCTGTTCTTTGTTGTGCCAAATAATGTTGTGATCAAACTATAAGTCTCTTTTTCTATTTCTACATTTTGAAAGAAGATATAAAGTGTAGATGTGAAGGTGTTGGAGTTGGCGGAAGGCACCCACAGCTATATTAGGATAACTGTACGTACACACCGCCGCTGACTTGAGCTTCAAAGTTACAGGAAGTCATTCATTTTCAATGGAAGCCGGCTTCTCTCAGCTGCGAGAAGCGGCAAATCCGTCTGCGTCGCATTTTGGGCGTGTTGAGCGACCAAAGCGTCGAGCAGAAAGTTGAAGTTTGGTCAACTTTATGGTAATGAGCTATGACGCGGTTCAGCGGCAAACGACCAGCAACCAATCGTAATATAGACGTCCTTCGTGCTGGCTGATTCCAGAGAACATACGATGTAAACTTTCTTTCCTACCAAAACATTAGTTCCGAGAGAATGGAGGAAAAGCTCATCATCACTGTTGCTGGCTTCCCTATAATTTATGATATGACTTTGTTTGCGTATAGGGACTAGTTAAAAAAAAAAAAAAAGAGGCATGGGATAAAATACACTGGGATAGTTGGTGTCTCCAGTGAGTTGGTGAAGTGCGTGATGTTTTTATTATTTAAGTACGTATGCTAGTCTTCCTTGCTTGATGTGAATGTCCTGCCACGTCAGAGCGGCCAAAGCGTCAAAAAGCTTCCCCGTACTTTTTGACAGGGCGGCCAGAGCTTCTTTTCCAGCTCAAGTCGGCGGCGGTGTGTACGTACAGTAATGGAGTGATGGGTAATGTAACTTCTGCTGGTGAGTAATGAAATTACTTTTTTTTCAGGTAACTTGCCAAACGCTGGTATATTGACAGAGGGAGTGACACATTTATTGTTCGAAAGTTTCTTTGACTGTATACAATATTCACAATATTCTGCGCTATGCATATTTATTCTTCACAATATTCTGCACTATGCATATTTATTTGTTACTGTGTCACCTCCTACTGTGCAATATGCCATTTTCTTTAATTCATCTGCACCATATTAGGCTGGATTATTGTAATGCTCTTTATGTTGGTCTAAATCAAACCTCCATCTCGCTCCTTCCACTTGTGCAAAATGCTGCTGCTCGCTTTTTAGCGAATACCTTTAGACGTGCACACATTACCCCCGTTCTCTACATCCTCCATTGGCTCCCGGTGCGTTTTTTTTAGAATTGATTTGAATGTTTGTTTTCAAGGCCTTATATGGCCTGGCCCTGGAGTATTTGTCTGAGATTTAACCCTTTGTGAGCACAACAGGTCATTGCGCTCTTCAAATCAACTGGTTTTAGAAGTCCCAAGGTCAAGGTATAAACTGTGGGGTGATCGGGCTTTCGCAGTTGCTGCCCCGAGACTCTGGAACAAGTTACTCCCTGACATTCACACTCTTACGGATGTAGCGCTCTTTACATCCAAATTTTTTTTTATTTAGAATGGCTTATAATACATAGTGTGACGATCCCTCTTTCCTCCTCCTATTTCTATGTAACCTTTTCTGATTTTACTGTTTTCTGTTTTTATTCTTTTTTATTATGTTGTTTTATTCATGGTTCTTGATGTAAAGCACTTTGAATAGCTGCTAGTTGCTGTAAAGTGCTACATAAATAAATGTCGATTGATTGGTCTCATGTGTATATATTTATTTTACCTGTTGTGTGTAATAGAAGTGTTTATAGTGTACATATTACAATTGTTACTCTTATTTTTTTCTTTTTTCTTTTTTTTTATAATTTTTTTTCTATTCAATGTGTATTTTTCTTATTCTGTTGTGTTTGAATATTTGAGCTGCTGTAACAAGTGGATTTCCCCAGTGTGGGATCAATAAAGTCTCTAAGTCTATCTTATCTTACAGATAAAAAGGGGGAATAGCAAGAGCCAACATGGATGAACAGCATACTAACTATTTCTTTACACTCAACCAGACATGTAAAGTCTTAATCAGTTTCTTTTTTCTTTCTTTTTTTTTTTTAAACCAATAAAGCGTAGTTTTTCATACTTTGAGTATTAGTGGTTTGTACTGTACATATTAACTAGGAATACATGGTTGTACATGAATATATGGGTTAAAATGAAAAAATGACTTAAAGAACAAAACAGTGGTAACATCAATCCTTATAGGCATCATATTTGCTGTAACACAAATGGGAGCAGGTGACGAAAGAAGATCGCTCTAAGACGTAAAAGAGAAAAGACCTGAAGTGTGTGAGTGTTTGTGTGTATTTCAGTGCAAGATAGTCCTGGGTAGCATGAGAGCATACAAGCCTCAGTAGAAAATGGCTGTGTTGTCTCCAATCTTATTTGAAATGTGCCGCAGGACGACATTTTTAAAGTTGCATGTCATGTCGGGCAGGAGAAAACCTCTTAGCGCACACACACACACACACACACACACACACACACACACACACACACACACACACACACAGTCCTTTTCAACGCTGACCAAGCTATCATTGGAAAACTGAATGGAGGAAATGTGGCATGATTTTGAGGATAGAAAAATATATACATGGTTGAAGAGGCAGATGAGAGGAGCAAGAGAGCAGGAGAGAAAAAGATTACAAGATATAAACAAGAGTAAAAGATTGTGAAGAGAGCTGAAGAAAAAGGAAACTGGAGACAAATTGCAAATGCTCCCTAGCAGCTCTGACTGACAGGCCAATCATCTTGCTAGCACATCTTGAAGCGAAGCCTGGCTGCCAGTTATTAATTGAAATGTGATTGGAGGATGGGGTTGCCACCATGCTCACATCTAATCCACATCAGAGCAATTAATAACTCATTCACTCCTCTTCTCTCCACTCCACTCTCATCACCATTGATATGTCCAATGGTGACTAGAAATTAGAAAAGGAGAGAGAAATAATTGAAAAGGGATAATTCCGAAAGGGGAGCTCGGGGCAAATGATGGAATTGGGAAAGGGGATTAATTTGTGCAACAATTCAGAGGGCTGCCCAGAAGGGGATTTTTTTCTTTTCTTAATTCCCTGAGAGATTTTGCAACGGGCAAAATCTCTCGACTCACTTTCATTCATGTCCAGAAAAAAAGTATTAGGCTAAAAAATATTGAAAAAGCCAAGGTGTCCTGTCTCATGCTTTGAGTCATTTAGTTGCGTGACAATGTAATTTTTAAGAAATTGTGTGGAACTGGAGTAGTGGACATTTCTTTACAACAACACTATGAGTGAGCACAAAAAAAACGTAATCCATCTATGAGTCAAGATTTTGAAGCAAGCAGGGGCAGATTGTTATAACTATGCTGGGGTACAATAATGCTAACCATAACCCATAAGGATGTGATCCTTAAAGGAACACGCCGACTTATTGGGATTTTAACTTATTCACCGTAGCCCCCAGAGTTAGATAAGTCCATACATACCTTTCTCATGTCTGTGCGTGTTGTAACTCTGTCCGACGGCCCCACCATCCTGGAGGTAACAGGTTCCAACTAGCCTACTGCTCCGAATAAGTGACAAAATAACGCCAACATTTTCCTATTTACATGTGATTTGTATAGTCACAGCATGTACAAATAACAAGGTCACATGAGACAGACATCTTCTAACCGTATATAAACTGGGAACTATATTCTCAGAAAGGCGAAGCACTGCTACTTTTCTGCTCGGGGCTTCTCATGTGCTGCAAGCATATCACTCCGCCCAAGTAGCAGAAGTAGCACTGCTTCGCCTTTCTGAGAATATAGTTCTATTTCGTATAGGCTTCGCCCTCTAAGCCACGCTATTGGGTTTATCCCTTCGCGCAGTCGTGAAGATTTTCTTTCCCGCCCTAGCGTGCCGCTCGGGCTTCAACTAGGTCCGCAAATACTGTATATAAACAGAGCGGACCCGTAGCTCTGCTCCCACTTTTTCTTCAAGCTAGCAGTATGAAGACAAGCTCGACTTCCAGCGGTGTTCACCTCTGCCCCACCTGCCGGACTGGCTGCATCCTGCCGCCGGACCTCCATCCCCGCTGTGAGACCTGTCTTGGCGCCGCTTACGCCTCTTGCCAGTTCTGCATCCGCCTGCCATCTAAAGAGCTTAACCGGCGGGCGGAAGCTTTCTGGAGTGTCAGGCTCTCACCCCCGACGCCTCCTGCCAGTTCTGCATCCGCCTGCCATCTAAAGAGCTTATCGGCGGGCGGAAGCTTTTCTGGAGTGTCAGGCTAGCGGGGAAGGGGATGGCAGCTGGGCAGACAGACGGCAATCCGTCAACACCCTGGATCCGCCGGAGGAAGGCTTTATCGACGAGCACGAGTCCGATGGCTCGATTCTCTTGGATAACGCCTCCGTCACCAGCTGTCCCTCCTCCCCCTGGGAGATCTGGACCTCGAAACGGGGATCGATGCCCTCCCATTGCGGCTTTCCCCATCTCCGGAATGGCCAAGGGCAGCGCTCCGGCGGTCTTCCCCTCTGCCTCAGGCTCCACCCTCTCTTTTGGAATCTGCCGGAGATCATCAAAAGGCGGCAGACCAGAGAGGCATAGCGCTCCCGGCTGAGCTTCCAGTCCCTGCTCGCGGCCTCTTGAGCGGGGATGTTTACGCTCAGGAGCCGCCCTCCTCACGGGCCCCACTCTGGCCGCGCTTCACGGAGCTTCGGCCGTTTGTGGAAGAGGTGCTCTCCCAGCCCGGGAAACTGAAGGCTCCCGTCTTTCGCTACGCCCCGTTTACCCGGGTTCAAGGCGACACAGAAGCGGGCTTCCCTTCAGTCCCCCCTCTGGAGCAGAGTCTGGCGTCCATCCTGCTTCCGAAGGCCACTTTTTTTCGGCCACCGGAAGCCTACGCCTCCTTCGCCCCATGGATCAGGTATGTGCTCAGGTCACTGACCGGTCACACCAGTGTGCGGCCCAGGGTCTCGCGGCACAGAACAATATAGCTTTGCTAGCCTCCACCGCCTCCGCCATGGCCATTAGCCTACTCCGGGAGCTCTTCCTCCGGAGCTAGTCACGGAGATTGGCAAAGCTATGACCGCGATCCTCACCCTGACCACAGCGTCCACGGTGGCGTTGTCCAGAGTCATGGCGTGGCAGACTGTGGAGCCAGCGAAACATCTGGCTCCACATGACACAGCTACCCACTGACATCAGACTCAAGCTTCTGTACGGCCCCATAGCTCCTGATGGACTATTTGGGCCCCGCCTACAGACAGCCACGTCCCATTTGCACCAAGTGGAACGATTTTGAATGCTCGGCTCTTGGAAGGCGGCTCCTCCACAGCAGCGCCGTCGCCATGACAACCGGCATGAAAGGAAACGCGCCACAGCCTCTGCTGCGGCTGCGTTTTCCCAGGCTTCGAGCTCCGCTTCTCCGCCCAGCCCCCCTCCGCAGCGACTGCCGGCTCCACATGACCGGCAGGCCTCTCGGAGCCGGAGGACCATGAAGGCAGCCCCCACCTGGTAACCTACCCCCGAGCCCCCCAACAAACGTCTGTCCACATACAGTTGAGAGTTGGAAACACAACGGCCCTTTTAAGGGCCACCCCCACCCATCTAAAGAGCAGTTTCCCCTCAGCCAAGCAGCCCCTGTTCCCATTGAACAGTGCGCTGACAACATGACAGTCGTTCCCCACACAAGCGCACACCAGCCCACCGCTGCACGCGGAGCTCCACCGCTCTCTCACTATGCAGACAGCGAGGGGCCCATTTTCAGTACAACCGACTACCGTTCGGTTACTCACTGGCCCCCCCGCACATTTTCCAAGTGCATGGAGACGGCACTTCAGCCGTTGCAGAAAAAAGGCGTCAGAGTCCTGTTTTATCTGGACGATTTGCTCATCCTGGCTCCCTCTCGGGAAACGGCGGCGCTGCACACTGTGGCAGTTCTGCAGCACCTGCAGACACTGGGTTTCGCCATAAACCGGCAGAAAAGCTCATTGGTTCCTACACAATCAATAGTTTATCTGGGCGTAGTGCTAAACTCGATTGTTATGAGAGCCAGGCTGTCAACACCAAGGCAAGACGCGCTGCTCTCTCTCCTGTTGCGCACCACGCCACGCGCAAAGGTGCCTTTTGGGCATGATGTCCGCGGGCTACATGGTGGTCCCCCTGGGGCTTCTCCACATGAGAAAAATCCAGAGGTGGTTCCTCCGTCAGCGTCTCGACCCCTATACGTCACAAGTGGCGAATGCTGATCATTCCTCCTTCCCTACAATCAGACCTGTCATATTGGGGGAACCCCTGGACTTTGTCAGCTGGGGTTCCCCTGGGCAAGGTGACGTCATACGTGACAGTGTACACGGACGCGTCCCTCACTGGCTGGGGGGGAATGTGCGAATCACAGGTGGTGGGAGGAGAATGGCCACCCCCCCTCCCACACATAATTTGTCTGGAGCTGTACACGGTGCTGAAGGTTTTGAAACACTTTGCCCCGGTGGTAGCAGGGAGACATGTTGTCGTACAGACAGACAATGTTACTGCAGCAGCGTTCATAAATCGCCAGGGCGGCATACGTTCGGCCCGGCTATTGGAAATAGCCAGGAGCCTTCTGCTGTGGGCACACAGTCACCTGCTGTCCCTCAAGGCTGTCTACATCCCCGGGATACTAAACCGGGCGGCAGACCTAATGTCGAGGGGAGGGCCCTCTCACAACGAGTGGAAATTGAATCCCACTATTGTTCAGAAGCTGCGGAGCAGGTTAGGGAAAGCGGAGGTGGATCTGTTCGCCTCACGAGAAAACACACAGTGCGCTCTGTGGTTTTCCTTGAGCGCACGGGACAATCCACCCCTCGGCGTGGACGCTTTCTCCCACCACCCCTGGCCCAGAACCCTCCTATATGCTTTTCCCCCGGTCCCTCTGATTCCTCGTCTCCTGGAACGCATCCAGGAGGAGAATCTGTCGGTCATCTTGGTGGCGCCGGAGCGCACGAGCGCATCCTGGTTCCCGACACTGGTCCAGCTGCTGGCGGGTCATCCCTGGCAATTGCCGTGGCGCGAGGACGCCCTGTCACAGCTGGACGGCGCGATATCTCACCCCAGTGATAACCCAGCGACTGTGGGGCTGGCTGCTGAGCGGGAACACTTGCAAAGGTTAGGTTTGCCTCCTGCCGTGGTGCGCACTATTCAGAGCACGAGAGCCCACTCCACAACAGCGTGTTACGCGGCGCGTTGGAACGCTTTCCAGCGCTGGTGCACGGAGAGGGAAACAGACCCTATATCGTGTCCCCTGCCTCTCGTGTTGACTTATCTCCAACATTGGTAGATAACGACCTGGCTCCGTCCACAGTCAAAGCCTGCGCAGCGGCCATTTCATCCTGCCACAAAGGCTATGGAGAGAGAACTGTTTTTGCGCACCCCCTAGTAAAGCGTTTTTTGAAAGGGGTCAGACGACAAAAACCCGCCGTGCGCTCTCTCACTCCCCAATGGGATCTGGCCCTGGTGCTTCGAGCTCTGGGGAAGCCTCCTTTCGAGCCCTTGGCACAAGCCTTTCTCAGGTTGCTGTCCCTAAAAACGGCGCTTCTCCTTGCCCTGACGTCAGCCAAGCGAGTGAGCGACTTATGTGCGCTGTCAGTTTCACCGTCCTGTCTCTCCATTAGAGGGGACGGGAGCGCAGCCACCCTACAGCCTAACCCTTCTTTCACACCGAAAATTTTAACAAATTCCTTTCGGTCGAGGGTTTTTTCCCTCCAGGGTTTTTTCCCCCCTGCCTCATTACAACGACGTGGAGGAGGTTTCCCACCGATTGTGCCCGGTGCGTGCGTTATCACAGTACGTTTTACGCACGGCGGACATAAGGCGGACACAACAGCTGTTTGTACACTATAGGGAACACCAAGGAGCGGCCCTGTCAAAACAGCGTCTGTCTCACTGGCTGTGTGAAGCTATCACCCAGGCCTATAACACGGAGGGGGCGGAGCCCCCCCAGGGCATCCGGGCACATTCTACAAGGGCGCTATCGGCATCAACAGCTCTGTTCAGAGGCATGTCAGCAGCCGACATCTGCGGGGCGGCCTCTTGGGCATCCCCATGCCCTTTCATCCGTTTCTATTTGCGGGATATGTCTGAGCCCTCTCTGACTCACTCGGTTCTATCCTCACTCAACGACGGATGATGCCCCGTCGTATGTGGGCCGGGTGCCGAGAGGAGAGCGGCGTCCCACATATATGTGTAGCCTATGTATATATGTACATATGTATATATATATTTGTCGCTATCACACATCCTCTCTCACTTCCATGCACGCCTACAATCATGTGCCACTGCATGTGCACTGCCTGGGGTCCTCCCCCCCCCTACTCTGGGTGGCTGGGAGGGACTCGGGCGCCCCATAATTATCAATCAGGTACTACCCTCACCAATCATGCACGCCTGCCCTCTCGGCTAGGCCAAATTATTACCATGGCAGGCCCTGTTACCTAGATAACGGATTATCTGATACAGTCCCCTGTCAGTGCATGAGAGAGAGACAGAGGGAAAAAAAGTTTAGTCTATGTTCCACTGTGGGCTCTGGGTCGCAGGTGGCATTGACTACATCAGCTTCGCCCTAACCCAATAGCGTGGCTTAGAGGGCGAAGCCTATACGAAATAGAACGATAGTTACGTTATTGTAACTCCAGATTCTATGAGTATAGGCGTAGCCCTCTAAGATCCGGACCACCTGCTCCAGTTACATTAGCTGAAGAAAAAGCTTATGTTGGGAGCAGAGCTACGGGTCCGCTCTGTTTATATACAGTATTTGCGGATGTAGTTGAAGCCCGAGCGGCACGCTAGGGCGGGAAAGAAAATCTTCACGACTGCGCATGCGCGAAGGGATAAACCCAATAGCGTGGCTTAGAGGGCTACGCCTATACTCATAGAATCTGGAGTTACAATAACATAACTATCGTTCCCAGTTTATATAGTGGAAGAAAACATCATTAAATAAATTTGACAACACATGCGCAGCATTTAGCAAACGCGCTGCAAATACACATAATACAACCAAACGCTCTGCAAATACAGAAACAATGCAAAAAGAAAAGCACACAATCCCCCGAAAACAAATGCATAGGATAGGTCAGGTCAGGGGCGAGGTCTCCTCGCCACGAGTGGCAGCTTTTAATGCACAATCATTTATTCAAGGTATTTTTTTTCTGTCTCTTAGAAAAAAATCTTTTTGTCAGTTTTGCCCTGACATTCTCCCTCTTGCTGAGAGCCCTGTAGGTACACACACAATCAAATGACTCCTCTATTGAATAAGGTCTGCCATTATAAGTGAAGCCACATCATTGTGAACATCTTTAATAGGGAGTGAAATGCTCTGAAAGGTGTACAGCAGCACATAGAAAAGCTGTACAACTAAGGTATTAGCCATTTCTTTTTGTGCAACCTTGGCCCTTTATATTCAGAAAAACTCCCATTCTGAGACCTTGGCGTGTGAATACCATTTGAAAATGGTTTGAATAAGAGAAAGTAGTGTGGTGTAACTCAAACGGGGAAAAAAAGCCAGGCACCAAAACTGACGGGGTTTCAAAGTTTGTTTCTGACTTTTGTAACCAAGCTACAGTGTATACATTTATTGTAACTTGTAACACAGTTGAAGAATGATCTCCACTAAATTTTAACAGGGCAGGAAAGAAAACAATATTACACAATGAGTTTGCACAATCATGAAGCGAATAACTAGATGTCACAGAACATTTTGGTGACAGTCCTGCAGTTTAAATAAAATGTTGAAACCCATACTAAAGTTTGGATGGCCCAGCATTTGGGTGGCACGGTGTTGCAGTGGTTAGCACTTCACTCCGCGTTAAGGCCTCTTTACAGTCGCCGTTCCTGACCTGTCGCATGACAATGTGACGTCAAAATGACGTAGATCTCGCTGGCGCGCCACGATTTAAAGAGGTTGCCAGGACTTTCAAAGTGACTGCAAGTCTCACTTGTAAACTTACTGGGTTAAGATAAGTTCTTTAATGGTGAATGAAAGGCTTGATCCGACGAAGTAGGTCATCGAATCGAAACACTGATGTCAATACTGCTGCCAGTTCTGCCATTGTTTACCTTTTTCCTCTTCTTCTGTAGAAATAGCAAAGTCGGTAGCCTTTCCTCATTTGCGACACCTCTGTTCAGGAGAAGACTGCAACTAGTGTCGCGACCACCACGCGCGAGTATAAATAGTTACGGCACTCCAATGATGTCACATTGTCGTGCAACCGTTTGGGAACAGTGGGCGGGCGCTTGCTTTAGCGTGGCTTTTCTCCGGGTTTTCCGGCTTCCCCCCACAGTCCAAAGACATGCAGGTGTTTTTTTCAATTGTCTGTTGGTGTGAATGTGAGAGTGAATTTTTGTTTGTCTCTATGTGGTTTTCTGTTTCTATGTGTTATCTCTGTGATAGTCTGCCGACCTGTCAAGGGTGCATCCCCCCTCTCGCCCACTGTCAGCTGGGATAGGCTCCAGCCCCCCGCGACCCTGTAAAGGATAAGCGGTTACATATGATGGATGGATGGATGGATGGATGGATGAATGGTCCAGCATTTAGGAAATATGCCTCTTGTGTTTGATAAGATAAACCTCTGTAGGAAATGGTTTAATTGATATATATGTGCTGCTCCCATCTCATTAAGAATGCAGTAAAGTGTTTTCTATTTCTAAATATTATGTTTCTACACTGGTGAAAATCAATACCTGCTTTTCTGTAGCAGGACATTGCATAGTTCATAAATCCGGTTGAAAATGCTACTAATATGGACTAAAAAGCTAAATTTGCCTATTTGAAACTATAACATAACTGTCAAATCATCCCTGTTGTCAACAAGTACAGAAAAACACTGACAGTATGTCGGATCGAGGAAAATGTGTCATGCATGCTTGTCTTGGATCAATCGCAGTGACTGACTGGAGGAAATCAATGAGCTAAACGCTAACACTTTGGCTGGGACACAGACAGACAAACTGGCCTGTTAGCAGAGTACGAAAGATGACTCCTTCACTCCAACTGGAGAGCTGTAGGCCAAAAAAAACCCAGTGTGAACAGTGTGTGTGTTTCTGTACTTTTCAGTTAGGTTTTCCTAGGTAAGGTGCAAAACTTCAATTAAAATTAGGAAAAGTTTACTGTATGTAGGGGTGTGAATCTTCACTCCTGTCACGATTCAATTCGATTACAATTATCCTGTCAACGATTCGAATCACATCACAATGCATCAGGATACGTCACCTCCTCAATATTATATATTGCTACACATGGTTTTCATCAACAAATTCAAGCAGTCATATATACAGTATATATATATATATATATATATATATATATATATATATATATATATATATATAACTGCCCTTTTTATTATATCTGCTCTTAAACAAGACACTTCCTGAATGTAGTGGAGTCTGAACTCAGCAGACAACAGGCAAAAGGCAAAAACAAAAAAAGCAGTGACCGGAAAATCGACAAGTAACATCACGAGGCAATAATCGATTATGGTCTGTCACTGCATCGATGCAGAATCATCCAGGTCCGCATCACACTGCATCATTGCAATAATTCATTTCAACACCCCTACTGTATAGGCGTGCTAGCAGCTCTGTGAGGCTGCACTTAGGCCCAGTGGTGCTTTGATCTAAATGCTTTCACATTACAATGATAATTCTAGCATGTTGATGATTAGCAGGTATTCTCTCTCTCTCTCTCTCTCTCTCTCTCTCTCTCTCTCTCTCTCTCTCTCTCTCTCTCTCTCCCACAACCTCAGCCTCCTCCTACACCTCTCTTTTGTCTGTATCTCTCTTACTGATACCCCCCCCCCATACCTTTCCCCATATCCCTCCATCTCCGGGTCTCACTAGTCGTTTGCGCCTCCTCGTGAGTGCTATTACAGCATCACTTTGCATTTAGATAACCATCGCCTCACCACCCCAAATTGGTCCGGAGCAGGAGGAGGGGGATAAAGAGAGGGGGAGAGGAAGGAGGAAGAAGGGGAGGAGGTGGAATAGGACAGGGGGAAGAGGAGGAGGCGATATTGAAGTTCAAGCCGAATGCTTCCCGGAGAAATAATTGCAGATGTTGGAGCCCCTGCAGATAGTAACACAGGGAAATTTTAGGGGAAATACAGACCAGCAATTTCACTGCTGGCAATTTTACCATTACACTTTCATTTCGCAGCTCCCCCGCTGTGTCATCCACACACATTTATTTTGTCCCAGAATGCCTCCTATCCCCATCCCCAGAGTTATGCCAAACTGAGTTGCATTATAATATCATGACGAGCATTCCACTTTGCAGTGCCAAGGAGCCGTGTATGGATACAACAAAAGTAACATAAGTAGCATCTATGTACAGTTAGGGGGATTCCAAAATAAAAAGAGAAAGGAAGTGAGCATAATATGCACTAATATAATAACCAAAATACATTCACACATCCAAATACTAACAGAATACATATGCTCCTATTTTAATTGATTTAATTGATTAATGATTGAGCTGCCTACACAGGCCTTCTTTTCCCCTCTGTTTTATGCATGTATTTAAACTAATTGTATGCTGGACTCTGAGCATACTGTACTGTGCTGCTCTGCTAACATGCTGCTCACGCTACGCCTCCTCTTAGGGCATTAATGAATAGTGTTGTTTAGGAGAAATCAACTACTCCCCAAAAGTCGACGAATAATTGAATAGTGGCGGGGTATTTAATTGCTATTAATTGCATGATTGTCCATAGTTAACTCGCGATTAATCACACATTTTTTTTTATCTTTGCAAAATGTACTTTAAAAGGGATATTTTTCAAGTTTTTAATGCTCAAGTGGTATTTCAAACTCGACGTACTCCGGTGGTAACTCAATTCACATTAACAGTACCTGCAAATAACTTTAGTCTTGTCGAGAGAATCTGGAAGGGCTTTGAAACTAAACTTGCTATTCAAAAGACCATTTTTTTCTATATTCATTTCTGCTCAAGGAGGTTTGTTTCTTTTCTTTTTTTGGGGGTCTTTAGCTGCTTTTGAATGGTCATTGATTTCTCGGCGGCCTTGTAAACAATATGAACAAAAGCCAGTCACCTTGCTCTGTGTCTGGCTGTTATTCATTGGCACTCGTTTGCTTACACTTGTACAGTAGCATTAGCAGCCTCCCCTGCTGTTCATCACTGGCCGAGCTGTAATTACAGACGCATCCAGAAGAGACAAAAGGAGGAAGCTCTAAAGGTGTGTGTGTGTGTGTGTGTGTGTGTGTGTGTGTGTGTGTGTGTGTTTGCGCGCACACCTGTGCAGCGTGCGTAGGTGTGCATCACGTGTGCGATAGAGAACAAGCAGAGACAAAACAAGTGCAAAGAAGCCTGATCGTCCTTTGAGCTGCTGTACTGAAAGAGTCCCTCACCATCCACCCACTCTCTCTCTCTATTCCTCTTTCTTTCTTTCTTTCTTTCTTTCTTTCTCACGCTCCATCTCTTTTTACCCTCCTGCTGGCATGTCTCTTTTCCCATCTATTCCTCTTCTCTTTCTCTCTGTAATTGCTGCTACATTTGCTCTTAGAAGTGAGTCTAACATCACAAGGATCGCTCTGATTTTGTCACTGACATAACCAAAAGAATTGTGTATAGGTGAAACAAAACAGACTTCGCCAAAAAAAAAAGCGAAAGGAAATTTGCCTGAGCTCGACAAACACGCGTGAATACCTTGGATCTTAAGCACAAACGTTAGGAGAGTTTATTTGATTTGTGTCTAAAAGCAAGAATAAAAAAAGCACCAAAACTGTTTTTTTAAATGCCTAATAAGCTTCTTTTTCAG
Source organism: Sander lucioperca (assembly GCF_008315115.2). Taxonomy (NCBI): domain Eukaryota; kingdom Metazoa; phylum Chordata; class Actinopteri; order Perciformes; family Percidae; genus Sander; species Sander lucioperca. Next base: position 14,048,902 of record NC_050184.1, read on the forward strand.
GCGGCTCTCTGTGGAGATTTTAATTATGATTTGGCATCAGCTGCCGTTTATTGGATGAAATGGACGTTGCTGATCAAGGCTCTGTTGGAAGGTGGTAGAGATGGAGGGAGATACAAGCACACCAGAAACTGAGGGACAGAGAGAGATTGCAAAGCTGATCAAACACATTTTCATTCACACCATGCTCAGCTACATGCTGGCAGGCCACGCACACCCACATCCATGTCGGAAGCAGAACCCTTTTGCTAGCTTCAGAATTTGCACTTAGAAACCCAAAAGCTTTACAACATTTATATAGAAATGTCTGTTTTGCTACTTTCTATTGTCAGTTGATGTAATTAGTCATCTATCTATCAGCTTATGAAAGCTTTATAATTTAGAGCTATGGTGCGCAATCAGTATTTAATAATAATGAACGTCCGTTATATACATGCTATTGCCAAATAAGTTGATACAAAGCTACTCACTGTAAGCCTATCAGCTCCACACATCTCTCTCTGTATTTCTCAGTATGGCTAGGTTTACAATATGGTGTAGTCTGGCGACTTTCGCGGGCAGCAGCTCGAGTAATGTGTTTCACGTCACTGCTGAGAAAGGAAAACAGCAACGGTCAGCTTTGGAGACAAAGAGGACATAACAATTAAAAGATAATTACCTCTTCCAAAGAGTCCTCCTTGATTTGACGGGATAAACGCTACTAACAACTGCGTGGAGGAGGGGTTGTGCGTGAATCAGCACGATCACCGAAGGCTTGCGTCATGTTAGATTGTTGTGTTGTTGTCATTACTTAGAATTCGACAGAAAGTGGAAAACTTTTACTTGAGATGGCAACCCATCATTACCTACTTTGAGAACTTAAAAGAACTGGAGTCCAAACCCATATGATCTACCTTACATTTCCACTTTGTTTTTTTGAGAATGCGCGGTACACAGGCAAATGCTCATAAAACACCTACTTTTATGCTATGATTTACTAAGGTTATTATTATCAGTATTATTATAGCATTTCCATATGATACCTTGATGTGTCAATTTCAATAAATTTCATGTAAACATACATGTTAATGTATCTGCAGATCTACCAAGAGAAGTGTTAATGGTGGGTCACAGAAGACCCAACATGCACACCTCTCAAATATAAAAAAACAAAACACGTGCAGCCCTGCACATCAAACAAGCTGATTGGTTAATCCACAACCAGTAGGGAAGCAAAAGAGAAGCAAAACATGTCCACTTCAAGTATAAAAGACTAACTTTTCCAAGCACCTGTGCACGTTCACTTACGTGCAGCAAGTTCCAGCCTAGACCTTGTTGACATGTCATAGTAGGAAAAGCACAGGTGTATTCCAAACCATTAATGATGGCTGCATTCCACTTAGGAGAGGTCCTGGTATTGTGCATTCCGACTCACTGAAATAGCTTACTGGGACACTTGATGGAATTGAGCCATTGTTAAGGTTATCAATTTCAGCTGTGCTTTTCATACTATGCCAAGTCAAAATGTCTGCTGTGAAAAAGGTCCATATGGCATAGAAAAGAGAGACACTCAAATTTCAGATGAGAAGGCAAAAAAAATACAGTGATTGTGAGAATTAAGTACATTTATCACATCAGCAACATGACCTTTTCATGTAAAATGCAGCGAACTAGACATTGACGTTGGAATAATCAGTACCTTTTATATTAACAATTGATGAAATTACTGGAATGTGAATGATGGTGCTCGTAGTGAAGAACCCACAGAGATTTATCACCTAGCTCTGCAGTTGCCCTCAGCTCTACGGAGCGTTTTAGCATCTTTCAGCTCATTGTTTTGACCTAATAGCCCTCATCTGAGCGTTGATAAACCCACTGTACACTACCTTCCCAGCACCACAACAACAGCAAAAAAAAAATACTGTTTGTAAGGAGCTGTTTTGCCACTTAGTGGTACAAATCCATAATACCCTGTTGTTTTTCAAGGACAGTTACAGATTTTTCACAGGTAAAGGTACATAATGTTATATGCACATCAAGGGGGTAAATGGCACACCATGGTACACAGCTATCAGTTGTTCACTACAACAAGCTGTCCTTTCTTTTCTGCTGTGTATTTACTTTTTAAATTTCATAAATAAAAGTTGGACGTGATTCACTTACACTTTTATGCAGTTGTGTAATGGTAAATAAATACAGGTAGTGTATCCTCCTGTCAGTGATCATGATAACGCAAACACAAATATAGTTCAATTGTATCTCATGTTTTTCCCCATTTCCCTTTCTTTTTTCCCATCACTCACAAGGAATTCAATGGATTTATTGTAACCTAGAGGTGGTAAACTCTATGCAACCAAAAAAATCAGGTAATTTAATAACTGAATCTGGCTCCTACTTTTCAACAACCAAAAGCACAAGTCATTACCTTGACGTTTAACATAACAGGTATTTGAATTGATAAGGGTTCCAGCTGTACAAGCAGAACAGGGCAGATATGGATGACTCTGAGGTTTTTACTGAAGGATGAAAAAAAACCCTCTGAGACCGACAGTGCCACATTGAGCTACGTAAGACCATGGGAGTTAGTGGAAAGGATGTTCACACACACACACACACACACACACACACACACACACACACACACACACACACACACACACACACACACACACACACACACACACACACACACATGCACATACACACACATGCACATAGGCATGCACACGTACAGTAATCTGAGCAGCAGAGTATCATCTGGGTAACCACATCCTCTGCCTCAGTGTGGAGAGGAGGAACCTGACACCCTATCGCCCTATATGAAAACTCCCTAGTCATCACTAATATGAGCAGGAATATCAACATTTAATATGCACAAGGGGACTTCAGAGGTCATAGCAGGGACCCAGGATGAAGAAAAACTACATTTCTATTCTTGCAGATGAATAGAACGAAAATGACAGAGTTCAAACAAAAACCAACAATGCATCCTCCCATGTGATTCAAATTCACCTTCCTCTCCTCTCCCCAATTCTTTTTCCAAAACTTTTTATTTATAGGGTTACAGGGGAAGTCATGATGGGAAAATTGTGTTTAAATATAGTGTTAAAGTTTCATTATTAACATTATTACATTTGCAGGCATGGGACATATTTTCAAAAAAATCTTTAATGATGCAATTAGGGATGGTGTGACATCTGACAATAAGCCTTTTTCACAACAAATACTTTAACTCGTCATAGTAGGAAAAGTATAGGTGTCACTTATAACATTAACAATGGCTATGTTCAATCTAAGTGTCACACTAAACCATGACAGTGCAACAGTGAGACAGCATGCACAATAGCAGGACCCTGGAACCAAATCAACTAAATGGAATTCAGCCATCGTGTATTTGATTATTTGCACCTGTGCTTTTCCTACTATGACATGTTAAAATGTCATCCTTAAAAAATAAAAAATAAAAAAATAAAAAAAGAGGCATTTTAACTGCCAAAAAACATCTGAGAATGTTATCCATCCAAGTCTCAGATGACGGAGTTTCCTTGAATGCGTCTCAACAGCCTCTTCTCGCAACCGCATTATCACGGCTGCCTGGTAACGGTAACCTAAATCTTCCTAAAAATGTATATTTTTTTGATAAGTCTTTAATAATGTAAGGTAAGCTATGTGATTTGTAGTTTAGTAAAACAAAAAACATGCAAAATCAGTATGATTTTTGGCCACTAAGGGCAAAAGTCCATTACAAGATGTCAATGAAGTGAAGTTAATAAAGTGTGTATTGCTAGAGCTGTGTTAACGTTGGCAAACAGATGCCTAGCTACGTACGCATCCAGTTGACACGGAGCAACTTAAGCATTCATAGGAGTCGTGTTTATGGCCACTTGCCGATTATGTTATTATAATATTCACTCTCCTGTTGCTCTGCTTTGCTCTCCACCAACTCCTGAGAATATCTGCCCCCTAGCAACTAAATTCTCCACTATGTTGCTAATTGCTAGCTTTGTCCGCTTTTTGGTGCTGGGCGTGCAACTTAACGTTAATGTACGGACAACTGACAACTGACATAGCGAATAGCCTATATCATCCTCATACATTTAGTATTGTTGGCAGTAGGCTACATGAGTTTCTATTTGACGTTTAGTGTAGCCTATGTCAAAAATGGTCTGATCAGCCTTTATATGTTCAGTCTGTTAAATTCTATTCGGTTAAATGCTAAGTCAGCATAGCCCGAGTTAAGTTCTATTCCGTTGACCTCTTGTAATTACGAGCCCAGAACTTTGCTACTAGTGACTCCTCATGCTAAGTGGAAGGGGATGTAGCTCAGTGGTAGAGCGCATGCTTTGCATGTATGAGGCCCCGGGTTCAATCCCCGGCATCTCCAGTGGAACTTTTCAGTAACTTAGCAGTATTTCTCTGCCACCGCAGTCCCTTACAATGTCACCTTTTAAACAGTCACACTGATTGAGAGAAGTTACAAGGAGCACAACAACAATGATGAGATCATTGTTAAATGAGGCAGTGAAATTGTTAAGACACACAGCATGCTGTTTTTTTCAGTTTCATTCGTACTTTGGGTTTCTAGAACATTTACATGCTTTAAAGGTCCAGTGTGTAACGTGTTTAGTTCAAAATCTGTGTTGCCCATTCACAAACTTTTTCATGAATATTTACCACCACCATCAATTCCAAGTATTCCTTTTGGCTTGAAATTTTACATTTGCATTCGCCTGAACTTGGGTAGACGCTCCATATTCATGCGCCATCTTGAAATACATTAGCTGGTAAGGGACATACAGGACATACTGCTCCGCCTTTCACGTTTTCGCTGTCACATGATAAACTGACAGGTGCTGCTAATGCTGCTACTGGTATTGTAGCTTTCCGGCCCTGGCAAGTTTGAAGAAGGAAACATGGAGGACCACACATAGTCAAAATATAGACTGTACATAGAATGGACCAACAGATCCCGTTGCTCTGGATGGAGACCAGTGAAGGATATTAGAAGCTCTTTTCCGGTGAGCACCGAGCGTTACTGCGCAGCCTCCAACTGAGAGAGACGACGTAAATGTGACGTGAGCAACCTGTCTGAAAGTTGGAAGTCTTCTGGTAGCTGTGCCAAGAGAAATCTCAATCATTCCCAATCTTGCAGAGATGGAGAGCATAGGTATATGTAAGGAGATAACATAGGCACAGGCTAATTATTGCTAACTAAAATGCTAGTTAACATTAGTAATTAAACTTAAACAGCTAATGTAAGTCGAAACTGCCTGCGAGCTTCTCCTGTACTATACGGTAATTCCTCTACTATGCGACCGTAAGTCCCGTGGTTATGACACAATTGTTAGCCTATTTTTACAAAAACGTCTGCTACGGAGCCATAACGTGAGATACAAGGTAATGTAGCCTTTTATACATTGTTGTGTTTCTTTAGAAATAAACAATGGACAAATAAAGTCTTTAAACGCTTCAGATGTAAAGTTATTCGCTGTCAAAGTGACGTCAAAATGAATGGCAGTCAATGGAATGCTAACGGGGGGTGAGTGCCTGTTAGCATCAAAATGGCGCCATAGGATCTACGCGATCTAAGCTTACCCCCTTGATTCAAAATCCAAATTTCAGGAACAGGAATCTTCTTCTTCGCTCAGAAAAAGAAAAAAGGATATTGAAAAGAGCAAGAGACTGGCTTTTTGAAGCGTGAAGGCTACCGTAGCTGTAATACGTACTTTGAACTGTGTGGCGCGAGAGAGATGATTGCGATATATGATCTCAACGCTAGATGGGAGAAATTCCTGTCGGTACACGATCCGTTCTGCCTGCACGATCCGTTCTGCGCATGCGCAAAATGTTCGCGCATGCGCTGTTATACGAGGATTTACGACACTGCACGATCTGTTCCACGCTTCCGGTCGACAGCCAAGCTAACGTTAGTTTAGCTAACAGCTAATTCGGCTAACTGCTAGCTGAGACAGCATGTAATAACTTTAAAAGACCCTCAAAATAAAACGTGAAAATAACCGTTAACATATATAACAGCTGTTACGTCAGTTCTACTTTACTTGTGCTCATTTAAAATACAATCACTCAATACTTGTCTTTATTGTTATTACTGTGAAGTCTTAATTTAGCTGTAGCCTGCTTTTCCCATTATGTTTGAGTTAACATTATTTTAGACTGAATCTAGCTGTCAGCTAGCAGTTAGCCGAATTAGCTGTTAGCTAAACTAACGTTAGCTTCCCGGTGGAGGCTAGCCATAGGCTAGCGTGGAACAGATCGTGCAGGTCATATCCTCGGTAAAACAGTATTATCTTGCGCATGCGCAGAACGGATCGTGCAGGCAGAACGGATCGTGTACCGACAATTCCTACACATTTGACCTTTAATGTTATTTTTCCCTTCCTGGAAAGCCCAGTATGCTCGGATTGGCTTGCAAGAAAAATATAGCGCACCTTTGGAAGGGTAGTTCTCAAGCCGTGGCATGGGTGGATCTAAGCGGCCCACAAAAAATCGACGGGATTGTCTTATTTCACAGTATGGGTTGGTAGCACTAAAAATGTTTTAATATGAACGGCAATGCTTTTATCTGAAAAAAAAGTTGCTGATTCGTAGTGGAGATCTGCTCTAAATTAGCCCCGGCAGCCTGTGGTCTTTGGTTAAGTTCCAAACAAGGCCAACACTGCCGATAGAGATGATTTGTCAAGTTTCAAGGGAGCTGACCTTTAAGCAGTGAACGTTATTGAATAGACACACACATAAAGGCTTACAGCAAACTGAAGTAAAGACATGCAGTCACACTGCAGAAACACAGACATACACACAAGCAATCACTGACATGAAACAAACATGAAAGGACGCGCACACACACACACACACACACACACACACACACACACACACACACACACACACACACACACACACACACACACACACACACACACACACAATGAGCGCAGCGGCGAGACAGCATGCAGAGTAATAAGATGACAGCAATCAATCAAGCTGAATAGAAGCAGCCTTTTATCAGAGGAATGATTCCAGTAAAACAACCTTTATCATGTCATTTATGAGCTTCAACACTACAAGGAGCATGACAAGACACTGTACCGCAGCCTGTATCGGGTCCGATGCTGCCACCTATGCGCACCATGGAGCGATGCGTCTGGTGATCCGCTGTTACGCACTTACGCAGCCAGGGGGCGCACTCATGTCACTAACGTCTCTCTCTCTCTCTCTCTCTCTCTCTCTCTTCCCCCCCTACCAGGGGATGCCGGAGTCTAACCGCAGCTCTCCTCTCATTCATGCTGAGCGCTGTTCTCCTGTGCGCACGGAACTGCAAAGCTGAGCTTCGGAACCGGTGCTGCTGCTGCTGCTGTCTGACAAGCCCGCCGGGAATGGAAATGTCTTCTGCTGCAACTCTGACATCCTAAAAAACATGCCAAGCAGGACGAACGCGAAGGGCGGTTTGATCAGTAAGTACAGCCAAACTTTTTGTGGTTGTTAATCATCTCTCTTCTCGTCTTGGAGCTTTTTTTTTTTTTTTTCCCCTACATCCGAAATGTTGATGACATTCCTCTCCTTCTCCAACTCTACCCCTTCCTTCTCCTTGCCTTCCTGTATACCCTCCGCCGATCTCTAACATGAGCACACATGGAGCATCTGTGCTGCGGGAGAAATCCATCTTTTGTAGATTAATTTTGTTGCGCTTCAAAACATCGCATGGCTTGTTTTGCGCACCCGCTGAAAAGCAGCCTGACGCACTAGGAGGTTGCGGATGAACCATCTCCGAAATGACTGAACGTTTTCTTTTTTCTTCTTCTTCTTGGAATCGGTCAAGTTGTTAGAGGTGAAGGATTGCCTTACTTCAGGAATTGCGGATTTTGGATGCAAAGCGCAGTATGAACAGGCTGTTAGTGTATGAGCTCCACGGGGGTGTCTTATCTCCCACATGCCTGAGCTCAGATGTATGGTACATGTCAGGTCGGAATGTTGTCGCGATGGTAAAGTGATGCCAGTTTTGAATGTGTAGCTGTTGTGGTTTATTGTGATGATTCTTTGCTTAAAAATAGGATTGAACCCAGTATGAATACGAGCATCATCGCACGCGCTTAAGACACGAATTGAACTTGAAAACAATCTTTGCGTTCACTGTGCGCTGCATGTGCGCATATATCAGTGCATGTATGGAGTGTTGTGCAGTGAGACCGCTCGTATGTGTGTGTGTGTGTGTATGCAGCTGTGTGCCAATTTGCGCTTGTTTAGATGCAAAATGTAAATGTTTGAATGAGTGTGTGTGTGTGCTGTGTGTGTGTGTGTGTGTGTAGTGTTTGACCTGTGTGTGTGCGTGTGTGTGCCCCTCACCCACCCACACATTAACACACACACACACACACACACACACACACACACACACACACACACACACACACACACACACACACACACACACACAGCTTCTTCATTTTGGAGTCGCATCAACATGCTCTGACAGTTTTGTGTCACCTTATGAATTTTTGACTTGAAATGCGTAGGTGAGGCAGACGGGCTGGTTTAGAGAGACTACGGGCGCCAAGCCACCGGTTTGGCTGCCAAAGTACATAGAAAAAAATCTCTTAAGGTTGTGTGTGTGTGTGTGTGTGTGAGAAAGAGGGAAAGAGAGAGAGAGGAGTGCATCTTCTCTTTGCATGTTCTGAATCTCCTCTCATCTTCTTTTCTCTCCCTTCATATCTTTCTCCAGGGTGATCTTGTGTGTGTGTGTGTGTGTGTGTGTCTGTGTGTGTGTCTGTGTGTGTGTGTGTGTGTGTGTGTGTGTGTGTTTGAGGGAGAGAGAGCTATGGAGGAGATACAAAGAGATGTTTGCAGAAGAAAGACTTCTCCCCCTCTCTCAAGTGTGTGTGTGTGTGTGTGTGTGTGTGTGTGTGTGTGTGTGTGTGTGTGTGTGTGTGTGTGTGTGTGTGTGTGTGTCATGATGTGCCTGTGCTGGGACGCGTTGATAAGGCTGAAACCCTGAACATCACCTCCACTTTGGGGCTGAGGCGTGACATTTAATGTGACTGCATGCATGGTTATCGTGACATAATGACTGTGGAACATATTAGTTTCTGTTACACCCGCGATCACAGTGTATTTAGAGGTTTGAGCCCGAAATGAGTCAGAATCAGACTCCGACGACGGCGGTGCTGCATGTGCTTTGAGCTGCCTGTAACCTAATTACCTAGTTTATTCTTGGGAGTCTTTTATTATTAATTTGTTCTCGGAGGAGATCATCCTTTCTTCACGCTCTCTATACAGCCACCTTTCTATGCATTGCTGACATTCTGTGGGCAGTGTAACCAGTGTTCAGCAACATTTACAGGAAGTTATAAGATGATACTAGTGACTGTGGTGTTCAGTCGCATATTTAAAGTAACCATATCAGACTTTCTTGCTGTTTAGAAAAAAATCTCCAATGGCTAAGACTAAACTTATGTCTGTTATATGTAAGAAGTGCTATGTATGTTTGTGGTACTCATTAATGATAATGGATGTGGTATCATACTGTACAGTGCCTGTAGCTACAGTGGGTACATTGACGTTTTATGGCAATTTGATGGGAGATTTTTGTGGGATTTAACCGGTTATATATCCATAATATTCCAAAACTTTGCTGTCATTATTGAAACTGCAGTTTCCTTTTAAGATTAATTGAGGAATTCAATAATTAATTCAATTAATTTATATAAGGGGCTATTTAGGCGAACAGCCTCATTCTGTGTTCATGGATGTGACTTTGTTTACTGTTGACTGAAGTCTTATCCTTCTGGAGCTTTCTTGACATTGAGCTTTATGAGCCACATTATAAATGAGAATGGGCTTTGTGGGCTCACCTAGGAGGGAAAGCTGTTGTGCTGGGGGGGGGGGGACATCTACCACCACAGGGAGTGTGAGTGGCTGTGGGTTCAGCTGTGTGTTGTGTCAGTGCTCTCAGCCCTCAGTGGCTTAGACCCCGGCTGAGCGGAGATCTACAGATCGGCGATGCACCCTGCGGTCCGTCTTCGCCGAGCCGCTTCATACCTTAAGTGCCTGTCATAAGTAAGCCGAGCAGGAGAGATGGCAATAGAATGACAATAAACCAGATTGATAAAGCAGTTTTAACTCATTCCACACCCAGAGGAAGGGTGTGTCATTCTAAAATGTCCATAGGATGGAATGGAATAGATTTAGCTGAGGTTTATTTATTTTTTTATTCATAATGCCTTTAGAGTCTACATTTAAATGCTGTATGGGCGGCCCAAGCGGGAGCTGAAGCACCGACCCAGCAACGTTGGAACCACGCTCTCGCCTATTGAGCCACTGATGACTATAGACTGCCAAGTAAGCTGATATGACATGGCAAAATACCAGTTTGAATCCCACATACACCAGTTGTTGTAACTGCTTTTGGAAAGGCAATTTATCTGATTAGCTCAGAGTGGCATGGAGATCAAATAACAAAGTGATAGACTTCCTCTGTTGAAAATATGACAGATGTTATATGAAGGTTTATCAGTGAAACCTTCCTACAAGGTTACATACTCGATTATTGCCAAAAGGCATGATGTGTTGATAGTCTTTTCTCTCCCTCTGCTGGCTATATCAGTCTCTTGTCCGTCATTTCAAAAAGGAGAGATCATTTTAAAATGATACCAATATTTATTAGAAAAGCAACTTTGTTTAAAAATAAAATCCTTGTTAAATATAGGCTCAGGAAGATAAGAGATAGGATAGCACTCCCTCCAAGTATAGATGCTGGTGATGGCGGTGGAGTAAAGCCAGTAGGTATGTCTGCCTGATCTGAAGATAGTGGATGATGATGGACGTCTGTATGTCACAATGATATTTAAAAAATAGCATCCAACAGCCAATTGGCTCAAGAAACGCGGGCAGAAAGATGATTGGATGACGTAAGAATATGTGAATGAGATGAACCCTGACAGGAAGGAAAGCGGACGTGATGGAGAAGCAATTCAAATTAGAGGAATAATATAAATAATCGATATGGAGCTGCTTCACCTCATGTGGTCTGTATTTAGCAGACTTTTTTTTTCTTTTGTTATATTGACTCCAACATGAGTATTGGTGATACTACAGCAGTGGGTTTTTTTGCCTGTTTTTCCGATGAGCCAGGGACGGAGTGTTTACAACTCCCAATTTCTGTCTGAACAGAATAGACGGAGGAAGAGGTTGAGAAAAAGAGGATGAGAGCAAAAGAGAGAGAGAGATGAAGCGATGGAGCTTTTAAGTTCCCGGCACCTTTTTGATGCAGTAAAAGGCCAAGGCAGATCAAACGGGGCAGGCAGATTGAAATAGTTTCTCTTGTAAGGGGAAGAGACGCTCCAACCTCGCACAGATGTGACAGGTTACCGCCAGACGGAGGTAGCATGATTGCAAACACTCGCTTTCCCAATTCAAAATAGGACTTGCGAGGAGCTTTTTAATTGTCGTTAGCATCTGCGTTTGGTATTTTCAAGCGAGACCAACGGCTTGTGGGTGTGTGGGGGAGTTCCTAGTGCGAGCAAGGATAATTCTGTCGTTTTGTCAGCAATTAAAAGAATTTCAGCAACCCATTTTCTTCTGCTGCTGCAGCTTTTGTTTGTTGTCCCAAATGGCCAATTTCTGCCTTATGTTCTGTCTGAACAGTTGAGGCTGCAAAATAATGTGTGTGTGTGTGTGTGTGTGTGTGTGTGTGTGTGTGTGTGACGTGTAGCCGAACAAACCTGCATTGCTGAACTTGTCTGTGTTTTCTGTGCTTCTTAGTCTGATCAGCATGCTCCCATATTTCTCAGACGCACAGACACACACACTCGGACATCCTCCCTTCACCCTCCTTCTCTCCTTGTATATATTTAGTGCTGGGCCAAGGTCAACGTTAGAGAGCTCGGTTCTTGTTTTTTCCGTACATGGCTTTCAGATGCAGATCTGTCTTCCGTTATCTGTAACGGTGATTAGACTTTCCCCAGGCCATGGGGAGGAGCAGAGCAGGAGGGGAATGCAAAGGTGGACAGAGGGAAGGATAAGGCGATACAGCAAGGACTGCGAGGCATCATACCCTCTATGTTTAAAGAACAATGCCAGCTGTTAATCTCTGCTGACAACTCTTACAGCCTATAGCACCAGGAAGGGTGCCTTGTGCCATGATACAAGAGAGAAAAACAAACACTGAATGGGTTTTTGAGATGAATATGTTTGCACTGTCTTCTTCCTCTGGATTTCTCCCCCAGGCGAGCCCATGTAAAGAACTTTGAGGTGAAGCTTCTGTGTTAAAGTACGTTCCTTTGCAGTCTCAGATAGAGAGAGAGAGAGAGAGAGAGAGAGAGAGAGAGAGAGAGAGAGAGAGAGAGAGAGAGAGAGAGAGAGAAAACCTATTTGCATGTTTGGAAGTCAGAATTTACACAAACTGCACACTGCAGGCTTATCTTTAACAAGCAAGCTGATGGCTGTTGCTTTGCACCAAATGACACCAAAGGAACAAGAGAAGCCAAAGATCTAACACCGAAGAGTCCGGCTCCCTTAATGTGGAGCCATTGCTCATTGCTCAATGCTGTTTATGAAGTAGTTTGAATTGACCACTTTCTATGGCTAACAACAGAAATTTGAGCAAAAAGAGAGAATCTGGGTGGTCGGGATGAAAACCACTCTTGCGTCGCAGCCTGTTAAGATGCACAACTATAAAAATGTCGTACTTGACCTGGACACCTTGAAGAGAGAGAGAGTGGGGGAAAAAAGGAAGATTGGAGGATTTTTGAGCACCAAAGTGGAGAGAGGAGGGATAACTGAGGCCTGTGGAGGCGAGAGGTGGGTGAAAGTGGTGATATAGAGTATGCTCTGCTATCTGGGCTTGCCGGTAAGGCTTACTGAAGGAGGGGGGAGAATAGATGGAACGAAAGAGGCTCAAGAAATTGGAATGTTGGAGGGGTGAGAAGGTCAAAAGGAAAGGTAATGATGGATGTTACATTTCTCTCCCTGTAAACAACTGTAGAGTTGCAAATAGTAAAATGTAAATTAAAACCAGTAGGATCAGGGAATGTCCACAAGACAATGAAGGGTCTTTTGCAAACTATTGGGCAAGGTTTTAGTTCTTTTGGTGTCCTCTAATGTTAGCCATATATCATGCTGCTGAAGATGAACAAAATGCATTTGTTAATATTTTAACCCACCATGTAATCCAATCTAACAAACGCTAGTAATACTTGGGAAACTTGCTAGTGATATATTCACTCTATCCTCTATTGAGAGGGATGTAAGGAAAGGGAGAGAAATGAATGAATAGAAGAGAAGGCAATGGAACATCAAGAGAATAAACTCATGCAGAAAACAACTGAGGCGAGGATTTAAAAAGTGAGAGATGGACGAAAATGAGAGAGGGAGAAAAGGGAACTGGAAGCAGCGAGGCAAAGAGAGAGGCGGTATTCCTGACACTGTGACTCAGATGAGAGGACTCCGAGGAGGGGGAGGGGATGGATAGACACAAAGGGACTGAGGTTAAGGTTGTGCAATTCAAATTCTGGTCTTTCTGGAAGTGATTAAGATTGAGAGGAGATCAAGAAATGAGGCGAGAAAGGGAAGTTGGTAAAACAAAAGAGGTGAAAGGAGACATAGAGACAGAGTGACTTGGGTGACTCACTTGATGAAACGGACTTTTGGACTAGTTTTGATGACAAGACCCAGACCCTTTACAAAGTCTATCAGTCTGCTGTTAATCTACCGTGGTTTTCCTTAAAGGTCCTATGACATGCTGCTTTTTGGATGCTTTTATATAGGCCTCAGTGGTCCCCTAATAATGTATCTGAAGTCTCTTTCCCAAAATTCAGCCTTGGTACAGAATTACAGCCACTACGAGCCAGTCCCACAATGAGCTTTTCTTTAGTATGTGCCATTTCTGTGTCTGTGGGGGGGCAAGGTGGAGGGTGGGGGTGTGGCCTTGACCAACTGCCATGTTTCGCTTGTTTGCAAGCTATGTTGTCTCTCTCTTTCTCATGGGCGGGCCAAATTCTCTGGGCGGGCAAAGCAGAGAAAGGGGAGGTAACCTTTCCCCTTATGACGTCATAAAGGGAAGATTCCAGATCAGCCCATCTGAGCTTTCATTTTCTCAAAGGCAGAGCAGGATACCCAGGGCTCGGTTTACACCTATCGCCATTTCTAGCCACTGGGGGACCATAGGCAGGCTAGGAGAACTCACATTAATGTTAAAAAAAACTCATAAAGTGAAATTTTCATGCCATGGGACCTTTAAAACAGCATCTTGTTGTTTTACTCTAGTACAGCAGGTCTTGCAGAAATTCCGCCAGATGTCCCTCATTTCGGCCGGATGTCCGTCACCTTCCGCTTTCTTCGTGTTGGCATTTTAAACTCCGGTGGATTTATGAGGCTTATGGTTAACTGCTCCTCAGATCTCTGCAGGGTAAATCAAGTCAGCTCGCTAGACTATCTGTCCAATCTGAGTTTTCTGTTGCACGACTAAAACAACTTTTGAATGTACACATTTCACCAAAAAACAAGTTCCTTCCCGAGGCTATTTTTCAGTATAAACAATAAACTGTTCTTAGTATCCTAGAGAGTGTAACTTCACTTTCAGTGCAATGCCAAGCTAGGGCTTACTCAACTGTTTGATTTCACCCGCTGGGAAAAAACATAACAATCCAGAGTTCAGTCATTCCCCACACTGTTGTGCCAAACAAAGCTCACCGGGAGTCCAGACAATATTCATATCCATCAATTTCAACCAAAAAAGAAAAGAAAAGAGACAGACAATTACAAACAAAAACAGCATCTGTATGAGTGTTTCATCATGCTGCCAACAGAAACAATTTGCCAGCTGAAGAAATGTACTGTATAAGGTAAACAGACAGTGCCATTGATCGTGTGTTTGAAACATTTTGAGAGGGATCCCGGCTGGTCCCACTTGGCCTGCTGTGTGACAGGGAGGGAACTGCGGTGAAATGACAGGAATGACAGTCAGGGCAAAAATGTGCTGAGTCAGTGAATGCAATGACACTCCCCCAATCATCACACACACACACACACACACACACACACACACACACACACACACACACACACACACACACACACACACAGGCTCATCTCATTTTGCTGAGTGCTTAGTCAAACACAAACCTGCATGTGTGAGGGAGGGGTGTCTGTGAGGTTTTGTCTGTGTGTGTGTGTGTGTGTGTGTGTGTGTGTGTGTGTGTGTGTGTGTGTTTTTGAGAAATAGGTGTCAGTCAATGTCTCTCTGCTCTAATCACGAGAAGTGTAGCTTCCAGGTTCAGCGTTTTTGCTCAAGGACACCTCAGCCGCAGGTGTTTTTTTTTTGCATCCTTACACAGTCTCCGTAAGCACATGAATATTTGATCTCTTTGATTGATTGTTTAATTGACTTTGCACCAAACTGCGCAACGGCACCACCAATGTCTCTCTGTGGAATAAGGCTTCTGGTGCGGAAAGGTCCAACATCTCAGGTGTGTGACATTAATTTTGCCCTGAACTGTCGGAGAAAGGAGAAGTACAGTGCAAAGGTGTCTGACTCCTGCTTGAAGGTAGCGGCTTTTGCTTTGTTGTGATATATGAACTTGTTGTTGTTAAGAAATGAACTCTCTCCGCTTAGTTTAAGCCTCCTAGAGCGAGGTTGTGCTCATCTACCTCTGTCGCCCTTCTTCCTTTTGACTTTGTATGCAATTCTGCCAGCTTTCAATTCCCCTGTGTTCTGTCTTCTGAAAGAAGGATGTGGCTGATAAGACACAGAAACGGTGTAGTGTTGATAGTAAATGCTTCTCAATCCCCCACAACAAAGTGAACCACAGGGTCAAAAACCTGTTGAAATCTATTTGAGGCACCTTGAGGTTTCCCATTTGAAAGCGGCGGTGCTCAGGCATCTCCTTGGCCGTTAAAATTGCCCCGCGGATCGCTACCTTCATAGGGTGGTGATGCATGGGAAACCATTTTAAGGCAACGCAGACAGGCAATTTAGCTTTTAACAGACGCAGGGGGTTGCAAATGGACCAAAATTGGAGAGAAAGTGTTGAGTTTTGTGGAAGCAGCAGTGACACAACAACAGGAGCACTTTTTCTAGTGAGATGAATTTAAACAGTAACCTCTTCCTAATGGGGCTGTCTATTATTTCCTGTTTTTATGCCTATCTCTATTTCTCTCTCTTTCTCCACAGCTACAGTATTGTGTGCTATCATTTGGCGTTATCCTCTACTCGCCTCTTTATTCTCTCTCTGCCTCACTTTCAATTTTTCCTTTTGTCCTTTAGGATTTTCAGAAGGGTTTGAAATACTTGAAAATGTTCTGTGTATTTAAATTCAAATATTATTTAAAAGTTGTAGTAATTTAAGGTCGTTTTCGTGTCTTTCACCATGTAACACCAAGTTGCCTTTGTCCAGTATTCCATTCAGCCAGGCCAGAGTTATGAGAACAGCTGACATTTTATCTGATTTCACACAATTAAGGTCAACAGACACTGTGGTGTATGTTGGCATCAAAACACCCACGCCCATTGTTTTCTACAGTATAAGCCTACACACTGGCAACGTCCGGCATTCAAAATACATTACTGTCCTATAGAGTTATCCGGGCTGCAGAGGGAAGTAAACAAGATGCAATTTCTTGCATCTGACTTGTAAACCCATGCAATAACATTGTTGTGTGTATATAAAGGTTTTCACTTTTTAAACGTTGTTGGACAGCTTTTGTCGGCAGTGCAGTACTCAAGTCTCAAGATGTTTTATGCATCGTCTTGGATTTGTCTCTAAGTGTTTTCAATCAGACCGTTCTAGGTATCGGCCTTTGGTTTAGACTGACTGCAGTTGGCTTTTTAGCCACGTTAGCGGTTTGTCTAACTATGTGGGTCGGTCTGTCGGTCCACCACTTTGATCCTGACTGAAATATCTCAGCAGCTTTTGGATGGGCTGCCATGAAATTTGGTACGGACATTCATGTTTCTCACAGGATGAATCCAATTGACTTTGGTGACCACCTGAGTTTTTCTCCAGAGCAGTCATCAGGTCGACATTCAAAGTTATCCAACACTTTGATTTATGACCAAGTACCTGCTGAACTAATGACTTCCCCATCAGCTCAGCTGTGCTTTCTGTTTAGTGCTAATCTGCAAATGTTAGCATGCTAACTAGTCTATATTGACGACAATTCATTTAGGGGATTGCTCCGGTGCCGCCGGAAGATTCACCGGATGTCCCTCATTTTCGGCCGGTTGTCCCTCACCTTCCTCTTTCTTTGTGTTGGCATTTTAAACTCCGGTGGATTTCTGAGGACTATGGTTAACTGCTCCTCAGATCTCTGCAGGGTAAATCCAGACAGCTAGCTAGACTATCTGTCCAATCTGAGTTTTCTGTTGCACGACTAAAACAACTTTTGAACGAGTACATGTTCCAGCCAAACCAAAGTTCCTTCCCGAGGCTGTTTTGCAGAGGCACCGTTATTTCGTCCGGCGCTTAGCGCCACCCAAGACGATTGTGATCGGTTTAAAGAAATGCCAATAAACCAGAGCACGCTTTTCTCCCATCCCAGAATGCTGTGTGGACTAGACAGACCCTCCTTTGCAGCACTGTGGAGGAAGGTCTGGCAATGCGAGACTACATGCTAACATGCTCAACCAAGTTGGTGAACATGGTAAACATGAAACCTGCTAAACATCAGCCTGTTAACATCGTCATTGTAAGCTTGTGAAACTGGTGACACTTGGACTTTTCTCAGCCTTGATTCTGTCAAGAAATATGTTGAGACGATCCTGTAGAACCGGCTATATATTGAAATATTGTCAGAAATATTGAAATATTGTCATCTGAAAAAACAAACATGATTTTAACCAGTTTAAATAAATGGCTAGATTTATTTTTAATTGCAGGTGACCCATGCCACATCAACATGCATTAATGCTCCAGAAAAGCATCAATTCTACCCCAGATAATGTGTCGTGGCTACTGTTGGCTGTTTTGTGTGTCTGGTGTGTGAAAGTCAAACCAATCAATTTGAAGAAACTCTGCATCTACTGTACTCCTACCATCCTTTGTATCCTCCGTATGATTCCACGTTCTCTTCCATTCACTCCCTGTATCTGTTTTTTCAGCGCAGGTGCAGTTCACCCCCCCCCCCCCCCCCCATCCTCTCTATCTGACTAGTGCTGTTGGTTTTAGAGATCTCAGCAGACTGACTAGAGAGGAGGCTTCTTCTCCCTAATGAGAGAAACGGAGCCATTCACTGCATACACTTCTTCGCTCTGTGTGTGTGTGTGTGTGTGAGCGTGTGCACATCTGTGTTCGTAGCAGCGTGTGCCAGTGTGTATGCGGTGGGAGGGTTTGTTTGAGTGTTTATGTATGTGGTTTTGTGAAATTGGTTGTGTGAAATATTATGTGTGTGTTTAAGTTAGCGTGTTTTTGTGTGTAGCTATGGGGTTTGTTTTTGAGCATTTGTGTGTGTGTGTGTGTGTGTGTGTGTGTGTGTGTGTGTGTGTGTGAGTGTGTGTGAGTGTGTGTGTGTGTGTGAGTGTTCCATGCTTCGCCTCTCCACACACTGTTTCAAATTCTTTCCTCTTGTGAAACCAAGGAAACTGAACAGTTTATGTGGCTGTTGAACACAACATTTCATTTTCCCACTGTGTGCTGATGTAGTTGACTGGCTTCCCTGTTTGCCCCTGGGGGAATTCAACTCCATTTTTCTTCTTATGTAGAGCTTTATTATAAAGTCAGTTCATGCATACCTGCACCTGTGTGTGTTTGACATGATACAATGGGTTCAATAAGGAGTCCTTTCTTTTACTTCACAACAATTGAATTAATAAGCTATTCCTGCAACTATTAATTATTTTCTAAATTTTAAATAATTTCTTCATTGATTAATCATTTAGTATAATTGTGAAAATGTATGAAAAATGCCCATCACAACCCAAGTTGACATTTTTAGTTTTTGATTGGCCAACAGCACCAAAATATATTTGGTCGACAATTTATAATCATATACAACACTACAATCCTCATATTTGAGAGAAGCTGAAACCAGCGATTGATTATTAAAACTGTTGACAATTTTGCCAGTTGACTAATCGATTAACTAAATAATTGCTTCAGCACTAGAGGTCGACCGATAGTGGATTTTACCGATACCGATAGCTAGGTTGGGCCGTATTTGCCGATAACCGATTAATCGACCGATAGTATTTATAACTTATACAGTTGACAAAATACATACATTGTTTCAAAAAAAGTCCAGACGCTTTTGCCAATAATCAAAATAATAATGTCATATTTATTGATATTACACCCACAGCAATGCTACACAAGCATGTGTGTTGTCTAAAACAGTTCTCCTACATATTTGGAGTCATCCAGTGCAAAAATAAACATAATGAGCATTATAATTCATATAAAGGACAAACAATCTCAAAACAGTGACGCCATTCTTCTCTGTAGAACGGTAACAGACGATCTCTGACCTGGAGGGATCTATCTTTCCCACTTTATACTATATATATATATATATATATATATATATATATATTTGTTCTCGCTTGGATGCCCATATAAGGCGTAATGTGTGACGGACCTGCCTTCCCATTGGTTGAAAACATAAACAAAGGCATCATGGGAGATCCCCTTGTCGGTAGCACCTACTGTCTATGGGTAGCACGGAGTTAGCGGCAGAAATGACCGAAAACGTGATGAATTATGGACATCAAGTGGATAAATCTTGGATGTAACAGTTTGGATTTAATGCTCAACAACCCCGAAAAAAGGCACAATTTCCAGGCTGGATAGAAAATCACCTGTAAAGGCTAGAAAGACACCAAAGACACCCCGTGACGGCTAACTCGTTAGCTCTTAGCTGCAGCAATCATTAAGTCTCTACGTTTAACTGTTATTAAATGATCTAAATATGAATCAGAGGTGCCGTTTGGGATCGTGGACGAGCCTTTAGGGTTCTGATTCTGACATTTGGGTCGGACTTGCGTTTATTTTTGTCAGTGTTTTAACCGCTTGAGGTAAGTTAGCCTACTACTAATGTTTAGCGTCATCTCAGCCTCGAAAGCAAACAAATATACTGTTGTGCTGTTCTTTCTCTACTAATGCAGCATCTATTCAACAAATTAATATGTACTGTATACATACCTTTTTGCTGTTGATGCTTTAAACGAGCATCTGATGTCAGCCTTCTCCGCACAGCATGTGCTCTCCGTGCAGCGCGCAGTAACACGTGTCGAAAATAAACAACACCAGGCATCAGTGATAGTTTTTATTTCGCCTCTAGAGGCCGCTATTGTAATGCATGATGCCAGCAGACCCTTCTCAGCTCTCGCGTACTGTGTACTGAATGAATGCTTCTCAGCCGCTCCAGCAGCGGACGCAACCATCGGTATAGATTTTTGCCGATAACGATAGTTCCACCAATCAACTATCGGTGACCTCTATTCAGCACTATAACAAACTAAATAATGTAGAGTTTGTTTCATGGTATAGGTGGTGGTAGGAGAAAGAGCAAGTACAAATGAGGTGTATGATACCATGGTCGTTTGTTAAAGTTGGGTTTTCACAAAAAAAACTATACTTTTGCCTTATTTAATCAGCGGAATACACCCATCTGTATGTTACCATTGTAAATCGTGATAAGTTAACACTTGGGTATAAAACAGATGATTGTCTGACTCTGTTCTCAAACTGCCTTAAAGTTTAGTGCGTAACTTTTTGACATTATTGAACGTCTGTTACATTCAAGCCACTGCCAAAATGAGTTACTACAAAGCTAATTAAGACTCTGAGCGCCACATAACTCTCTCTGTATTTCTTAGTATGGCTATGTTCAGGACCTGGTGTTGTCCGGTGACTTTCCCGCGCAGAAGATCAAGTGAAGATAATTAGCTCTTCTGAAGAGTCCATCATGTTTTTTTAATCCTCCGTGTCCTCCTTGGCTACTAGCAACTGCGTGGAGGAGGGGTGGGGGCGCGTGCGCGATCACGGAAGGCTGTATCATGTGGACGCGCCATAGACTGTATATTAATGGACAACGCATCCGGTTCGGCTGCAAATGCGGAAGTGCCTTAAACCTGCATTCTATCTGAATTCCAGCAGGGGGCGACACGTGTGGTTGCAAAAGGAGGTCGGTTTCTGTAGAAGTCTATGAGAAAGTGACCCACTTCTCACCTGATTTATTACCTCAGTAAACGTTTTCATAATGAGTTTATGGTCTCAATCGCTAGTTTTAAGTCTTCTGCAACACAGAATGAGATTCATGTTTTGAATTATGGTCTCGTTGATTTTAAAATCGGCGATAAAGCGGGGGGTGTTTTAGGGCGTGGCTATGATGTGATTGCCAGTGAAAGTGTGTAACGTAACGTCGAGTGTAAGCAGCTCCTCCCTCACTCCTCCCTCTCGTCTAAAATCGTCACATCCGCAACCAGGATGGCTGCGCCCGTAACGGCAAACTCGACGACGGATAGCAGATCTCCACAAACCAATGGGTGACGTCACACATGCGCTGTCCATTAATATACAGTCTATGGGACGCGCCGACCGTGTTGTTGTCATTACTTAGAATTCCTCATGGGGGCGACAGAAACTACGCACTATAACTTTAAGTTCACCTATGATCACATTACAAAACATAATCACACTGAAACATCTTTGCAGCTCACGGTTGATTCTCACATTGTTTTACTGGCTGCTGCCGGTCATGTTTACTACCTTAAAACACCTGCATTAGGTTTCATCATCTTAACACATCTGTACTTGATGTGGCTGGATTGTTATTACTGTAAGGTGGCCATTGTTTGGCGTGTTACTAGAGCCTGACATACTGGATTTTTGAGGCCAGCACTGATATTGATACTTAATAAGGCATAAAAATCTGAATACAATATATTGTCCTATATTTTTTCATTGTACATCAACAAGGAACATCAACGTTTGATGATAAAGATACTACATATTTGAGTTGAGCTATGTTACAGTTAAATAAACTGTAAGTGTCAATTTAATAAAGCTGAAACAATTGATTAATCAAGTAGTCGATTAAAAGAACATCAATATGCAACTGTTTTGATAATCCATTTGTTATAAGAAGAAAATGTCACTTTGGACTCTGGAAAATTGCTTCTCACGGTTTTCTTTCACATTTTACAGACCGAATAATTAATTCATAAATGAAGAAAATAATCTGCAGATTAATCGATAATGGAAATAATATTTTTTTTTAAACCGTAAATCTCATTGCAACTAAACTGTATTAAACTTTAATTTACAAACAAAACAAAATATTTTTACTAGCATTAATCATGTAGTGGTTAATGTTGTCTTTTTGCTTAAGAAGTTGAATTATCTTCCCATAATCTTAAAATAAAAATGATCTGTAGTATGATTTGGGACACAAGTCAATCACTCCACTGTCTATTCAGACGTCATCTTACATTAGCCACCCAGTATTGTCTGACTAAGTATCAGTGTGGTCTTGTGTTTGTTATATCCATGTCACTGGGTATGATGAGTCTATTCCACACGTGTGTCTGATGTTTTGCCACAGCTGCTGTGGGGATTACTCTTGAGGCTACAGAGACCGAGAGAGAATATAAAGCATGAAAGAGTGTGAATTGACCATAAAGCTCTGCCACTCTGAAGGGATTAGAAGGGGTTAAACTGCAGGGCGCGATAAAGACTGGCATTTCTCTGTCACCCACTTGGGCTGCTGCTGCTGTGTGTGTGCATGTGTGTGTATAAGAGAAAGACGCACAACCAGCATGACCTACAGGAACCACGTTGTCATGGTTGTGGATGTGTGTGCATGTACTTGTCTTTGAAGACGTGTGTGTGTGTGTGTGTGTGTGTGTGTGACCTATAACTACCATGGGGCAGCCAGGCAGTTCTAGAGCTGAGCAACAGGGGATTACTGATGGGTTTTTCGCTGCATGCTGATGCTTAGAACTGGGGGGAAAAAAGTGTTGCATGGAGAGAAATTCAGAGTAGAGGGTGTTTGTGTTTGTGTGCATGTGGGAGAGCTGGCCAGACAGACAGAGTGAGGAATTACTGCTCGTGGTGCTGTCTAAGAGTGACTTACTGGCTACTTGGGTTGTAACATACTGCAGGAATACAGTGCAAAGCTCAGAACTCCATACACTGGCATTGTGAAAGTTAAGTTTTATGTTACATGAGAAAACGGACCCTCTTATCATAAATTCAAGACTTGGATATCTACTCTTTAGTGTTGGAACAAGTTCAGCCCCACTGCCACTGACTGGAACACAGAGATTGTTATTCCAGATGAAGAATTTGTTTTCGTGTTGACAAAAGAAGGATATTTCCCCATGTCTTAGGCTTTCTTGCAGCTAGCTACAAGGTTTCCTTTTATATACAATTATCAATTTAGCTGTGATACCTTGTTATGATTACTATAAACAAAAGAAACCAGTGGTAGCCTCTGTGTCATCCAGTTACTGTAGAGCTTCAAAATAAAAAACACATTTAGCATGAAGTGTGCTGCTTTTTCTTGGAAAGGAAAGTTGTAAAGTAAGTCTCTGGTTCCAAGAGTATTTTAACGATTTGAAATGTTCTTTTAATTCCATCCTCAATGTCATCAGTAAACACCAGAGGCCTCTGGATGATGTAATGATATATATGTTGATGTCATCGCCATCAGTTCTAATTGTTTCAAGTGCATTTCTGATAAATCATGGTTTTTTACCTGTCAGTTTGGTGTGGTAGATGGCTCTAAATATTATGATACCTATAAGCCTTAGCTGCCGAGGTAGAACATTCAAAACGCTTCACTGTTGCAATTGGGAACAAAACATTGCAGCACAGTTTCAGAATTCTTTGGATGAATTAAAGATGCCCTGTGGAGTTTTTAACTACTGGTGGCACTTCCATTTTGCGAGCATGTGGCCAATACAAATACACATTCCTGCCGCTTCACACTGTTCCACTAATTGTCAGTTGGGTGGCATTAACACGTGGAGAAGCGTAAAAGTGTGCAAGGCTGCAAACTAGCAAACAATTGCACAATTTAAAATATAAAAAGAATCGGCTTTGCGAATGTTTTATGACTAATGAAATGCACTCAAGAAAACACAAAATGCACTTTGGTGAGAGACACTTGATGTAAACCAACCTTCTGTTTGGTTACAATGCATAACCCTAGAATCAACTTCACTGCTCTGTTTAGGCCCGTTTCTGAAGTGGTTTGTGCATCGGCCTTTAAATTCCACCATCTGCTGTTGTGAATTATGGAATGGTAAGAGTATTGGTATGAAAATGCTACATACATTGAGTTGTTTTATCTTCAAATTATTCAATGAGATTCCTACTTGAGCAGCTTGCAGGATTTTGCACTCATGCTTTCAAACAGCCCACTCTTGCTCTCTTCTCAACCCCCCCCCCCCCCCCCAGGCCTTCCAGTTTTTGGCGGCCCTGGTTTGGGTTCTGGAAATGATTACCGTGCTAGACAGACCAATCAGATAAGGCTGCTACAGCGGCTGTAGAGGGCCATGGCTAAGGGTGAGAGGTCACATTCCATCCCTTATGATTAGATCCACTCTTCACACTGTTACACTGTAAACTGTCACAGCTGTGTGAGTGCACCAAAATCAAGGCATCAACATGTTAGATTATAATCATTGTTTGAAGAAGATGTTTGTGTGATGTCCTAATGAGTCATTGACAGTATTATGCATAATATACATTACTGTACACATTACTGCATACAATAATGAATGATTTTGTCTGCCATTATGTAGGGGGACCCACCCGAAACTTATCTCCCACACCGGGAGACAATAGCTCCTTTTTATTACAAATCAGATCTGGTTTAATCAGTGATGTCACCCTCATACATCTACATATCTGTCTTTGTTGAAGTCTGAAGAGGGGATTTGGAATTAGTTTTGTGTGCAGCTGTTGTTCAGAAATCCATGTCATGCTGCCAAAGTGAACCAAACCGAGCCGTGCCAGGCTAAGCTTGAACATGGCTAATGGAGCCATGGATTTTTATGTGTTTGTCCTGATTCTGTGTTTTCTGGCACTTTGCTCCCCGCTTGGAGTCACAGCGCATTTTTCCACATTTTGCAGGCGAGAAAAAATAGGCTACAGGGCCAGAGCATGGGCTTTAGACGCATGCACGCGCACACACACACACACACACACACACACACACACACACACACGCGCTCCCATTCAGGCCTGTGCCCTAGGTTGCCCTCTTTGCACATTAATTCAGTGATGTCTTCTGTCAACTTCTTCTGCATGCTTTTCCATACACAAAATTTGTTTTAGACACATCTCAGTCTGCAGAGCAATCAGAAATCAACGCCATTGCTTCCGAGCATCGGGGTGTTTGACGTTTGTGTGTTGATTATATCTTTTACATTCATGTCTGCTGTTGTCTTGTTTACGTGAATTGTGTGCCCGCTGGCGAGAGACCACGTCAGCTACAATGACACAGCGAAGGGGATTACTGCTGGAATGCAACGAGCACATCGCCTCCGTTCAAACATCTGGCTCTCTCTGTGAGTCGTAGAGCTGAGTGTTACCCCACTCCAGAGGTCCTTTAGGGAAATGAATGGGGCTGATACACTGAGAGGGGCCAGCACAGCCAGATCAACAGATTTTATCACCGTAAATGGAACTTGTTTTCACAATCTTTGGAGCTTTCTTTTCCTCTTTCACACACACAGAAACACAGTCACGCAGACATAATTAGTATGCATCACACGAACAGTGCTTTCTCTCTTTTCACAGTCTCTCACTGTTTAAGGAGGGATTTTTTTGGACAGATGTTGCAGGTTTTGGTGTGTCACACCTTTTTTGAGTTAAACAATGATATATTGTCTTACTAAGTAGTAGTCTGTTATTCCTTCTGCTGATATTGTTGATCTGAAATTTAGCTTCTTCCGGGCCCATACAGTATATTAGTGTGATATCTGAGAGTAATGATAGTGATAGTGATATTTTTTGCATAGGACATTTCTTATTTATTTATTCACTGGTTTTTAGATGTTACGGTGGTCCGTTTTAAGTGTTTGTATTGGTATTATTATTATTAGATTTTTTAGCATCTTGATTAGCACTGGAGCACTTTAACTGTATTATATATTGTCCCATTGTATTGCTATTTATTGTCCCATTGTATGTTGTCCGTGTTTTTCTGAACTGTGTGTCATGGATGTCCTGCACTTTTTTTTTTGCCCTGCAAAATTTAACTACAGGTACATATAAAGTAACCTGAATCTACTTTGAAGTTAATGTCCATGTCTGTCTTACCTCCAAAATTCCATGAAAAATGATCTCAATGTATGATTATTTAAATTTACAGAATGAGGTGTCTTTTCACATATCTCATCCTGTAAATTGCAGATTTTGTTTTAACTGGGGCTCTTGTCTTTGTGATTAGAGTGCTTAGAGAAGCTGCTGAAGCCTTCAGACAGTGCTACTCTTCTGTATGTTAGTGTGTGTCTTGGACATATCACTGCTTCCTATTATTCCTGCATTTCCCTGCACTCTTTCTTTATTTCTTCAAAATACAGAAAAAACTGTCATGCCTGAATTTAGGTGGAAGTAGAGCCAAACCAGAATAAAAAAGTGTCAGTGAATGTGTTAATAGTTCTCCAGTGCTACTGTATGTGATGGAAATCTTCAAAAATCTTATGGAGCCAGGTGAAACAAATAAACAAACGGAGCCTGTGAGATGATAATGTTGGTCATTGCCAGGTTCCAGGAACTGAAAAGTGTATCATGAGTTGATTGAAAATGTTCCAACCAACTTGACATTTGGGATGCAACGCTTTTGATGGAAGCTATCACTTCTCTGACACTGGCAACAGCAACAGATGTATCTTCGCAAAAAATGGAATATGGCACGTCATTCTGTGCCAGAAAGTCCTGGCAAATAAAACTAATGCTTTTTTTTTTTCTGATTGCTGGTTTTAGTTATTAATCTATGACCAGAGCATTTATGGCCAAAGAAAATCAGCAGGCCAACTAACCTGCTGTTCTTCATATTCAGAGGTTCATGGCTCTAATTTGGACTTGGAAGGTCAGCTATGATAACAAGTCACCGTGATAACTCATAACTATAAGCTGCTCCTTGTCGTTTTCACAGTGCCTCAGTCTAACATTACAGCCAGATAATTTGTGGTAGTAGTAGTTTAAAGGGATAGTTTGGATCTTTTCAAGTGGGGCTGTACAAAGTACCTATCCATAGTCAGTGTTTGGTATCCCTAGTTTAAAGAAGTAGGCGGGAGGACAGTCACGGAAGGTAAGCAATGTACTGCTGAGGATGGGGACAGCAGCAATACATATTTTAGCCCCCTAAAAAAATCTATATGTGTTTAAGTGAACGCTATATTTAGAACATTTCTACCACTTTACCTTTCCATCAGACATCCCTGTTTAAGTTATCTATGCTTTCGTCAAAGCCACCAGACTCCATTGGCAAAAACAATAATTTTACCTTGCAGAACACGGGAGTTTCTGGTCTACCGCTGCCTTGATTGGTTAGTTTATTTGTTAGTTTTGTTAGTTCCTAACCCTTTTAGAACACCAAAGTCACACAAAAACAGTTTTTGTCAATGGAGCCCCCCCGCTTAAACTAAAACAGGCCTGTCTGTACACTTAAAGGTGCTGTAGGTAGGATTGTGAAGATCCAGGGTCCCTCCCCCCTTTCTGCTAAAGCCCAAAATGGTCTCCTAAGCCCCTCCCCCCACAAGGGAGAATGAATGTGTGTGCATGAGCACTGATTGACACGCAGTTAGACAGCCCCCCTGGCCCTGATTGGTGCATCTGAACAGGGAGCGGTGGAGTTTTGTAAATTGCACTGCAGGCTGTAGGTGGTGCCAGAGGAGCCAGATTTTTTTTAAATTACCCGTTTCATGTAGTTCTACTCTTAACATAGGGTCAGTTTCAGCAAATATGACAGAAAGTTAGTTTTATAAGTCTTGATATTGATATTGATATAAGACTAAACAGATATTGATTTTTTTTTTCAGGTGCTCCTTTTTTAGGTGGCTAAAATACTTTGTTGCTGCCCCCATCCACAGCAGTACATTGCTTAGCTTCCATGTTGGTACTCCTGTTTTCTTCTCCAAACTGGGGGCGTGCTGAGCGCCGTACACCTCATCCAACCCCACTTTAAAATATTCAAATAACTCTTTAAGCCCAGCAAATGATATTTCTGCTTCTTTGACAACAGCTCCAAAGATGCATTTTTTGCTTATCTAAAATCAGCTGACAGTCTGCTGCTTGTATGAAGTGATGAGTCATATTATTGACTTTGTGCAGTAACTGCAGGATACTGACTCAGTGGGAAAGTTATACTTAAAAACAATGCTGCTCATTATATAGCTTATAACCCGTAGGCTCATGCGGCAGTCATATTGAGTCTTTCTATGAAAAATTATACTTCCGACAGTAAGATTAGATCATGTATTATGTTTAGCGAAAATCGACTTCTTTCAAGAATGTTTTGACAATTTTTTCGATCTTTTTGAGCGAACCTTGGTTGAAGGTGTTGATACTTTCCCCAAGGAAATTGTTCAAATGAATGACAAAGCAGTCAAAGGGAAAGAGTTTTTTTAACCACAAAATCAACGAAATAGAAGACATTAAGACCAAAATGACTTGTGTAGATTCACAGGTCAAAAAGTTTTGATGATATGTGACATGTGTGTTCTTTTCAGTTGACAGGGTTGTTAAATTGAAAAACAAGTTTAGCAGAAATAGAGTAAGATGTTGTAAGCAGTTACTGAGTCTACTTAAAGCTCAGTGGCCACATATTGGATTGGGAAGATCCAGGACTTAGCCAAAAAATTTGAACATCAACAACTTCTCAGTTCCTCCCCCCTTTCTGCTGAAGCCCAAAACGGTCTCCTAAGCCCCTCCCCCCACAAGGGAGAATGAATGCGTGTGCATGAGCAGTGATTGACACACAGGCTGTAGGTGGTGCCAGAGGAGCCAGATTTTTTTTAAATGACCTGCTTCATGTAGTTCTACTCGAACAAAGGGTCAGTTTCAGCAAATATGACAGAAAGTTAGTTAGTTAGTCTTACCTACTGCACCTTTAATGTGATGTATTTCCTGTTCAAACAGTATGACATGATGTGAATGTGGAGAGTGAATGACTGAATCAGTACTGGAGAGAAAGCAGTTTGATAGTCAGCCAGAAAGGTATGAATTTACAAAAGTGTTTTCTTTTGAAATGAAAATTATTATGACATTTGACATTTTTATTTGACAGGAAACGAGGGAGAGAGCCTGTCTCTTAACCTCTTAGCCACAGGGGCGTCCTGTGATTTGTGATGACTTCATTGGTTGGACTAGTGCAGCATGAGGTCACCGCTGAAGATGCTCTATCTTCCAGGAAGTAGCAGTGTTTCAGGACCTTTTTTAATCGAGCAAGGGGATCTTTAACAACTTCAGAAAAGTGGGATTTTATGACCAAGTACTAAACGACTTGTCAAGATGGACTCTGCTGTTTAATAACCTTATGAACTCTTCTGAAAATCTTCTCTCAGTGTCCTCTGGGGGTCGTGGCTCCCGGGTTAAGGGCAGACAGCATGTTTACAGTATTGGATTGCTGCCTTGGAGCACATCCACAGAGACACAATCCCTTCAGTCTCGGCCTCTGTCTCTATCTCTCTATCTTTCCCAGCCAGGCCTGTCTGTGCTCTCACGCCCTCACTGACCCCCAGGCCCAGGGGTGTCCCCTCCACATGCCTGAAGCAAAAACTGTTCAACAGCAGTATCATGAGGACTCTACTGTAATACAGTCTGACTGAATATTTATTCAGCAGCAGCAGGGATGGATGATATGAGCGACACTGATATTTCACAGCGGAACAGTATTTTCATTTTCCAGCGTGCGCTTGGCATGAGCTGCGCCAACCGGTCAACGTTAGCAGGGCCTAGGGTGTGTGTTTTTGTTCTCACGACCCTCTTTATCTATACTTTCAAACTAGAGCTTTTTGAAAGCTGTTCTTACTTGAGCATGGTCCTTATTCTTCTTTTTTAAGACTTATAGAGGATATTTTACTCTTTATTTTTCTGTTATTATTATTATTATTATTATTATTATTATAATTCTCATTTATTCAAGTTTTGTCTTTGCTATACTGTATATGCTATCTAATTTTCACTCTTGTATTTATTCTCCAATCTTGGTTTTGCTGCTTAGGGTGGTCTCTCAGTCAGTAGGGAGTTGGGTTGCAAACCGGAGGGTTGCTGGTTCAAGTCCCCATACGGGCCAAAGTATGGTGGTGGACTGGTAGCTGGAACTGGTAGCTCCATTAGTGCATGTATAGGTATTGAGCATGTGTGTGTTATTCAGGCCTGTGTGTGATTGTGTATAATAACAACAGAGTGAAAACATTGTAATTTCCCTTGTGGGATTAATAAAGTATAACTTATTATTATTATTCATTTTTTTATTATTCTTTCTCTTCAGAAAGGTTATTATTATCATTGTTCAAGAGGGCAAGCAACAGTAACAACAACCAAAACACTATAATTTGGCTGGAAGTACTTTTTTTTTCTAACCACTTGAGTTATGATTTTCACACTGAAAGAAAAGCAAAACGAAGGCGAGTTCCAATACATCACTGCTCTCAACCAGGACAGCAAACATATGCAGCTGATTATTTATGAACCCCCATGGGCATCTGCCTGCCAAAATCTACACTATAGTGCTGCACCCATGCTGAACTATTGCTTTAAGGTTAACAAGAGCAAATTGTGAATGTCTATAGCTGCTTTATAGAAATGCAACAAGCCTTCAAGTCCTCATGCCTGAGATAAACACATCCAGTCAGAGAGCGTGGCTGCCGGGTTTCGGTTAAGATGTTATGTTAACAAGACCAATGTCCGCGTAAGATTGTGTTCAGGAGTGAAATGTGTGTTAGTGGAACTTGGTGATTAGTTTGCACAAGGCTCTCTACAAAGTCCATGTGCTGCTGTATAGAGAAGTTATTCAAGTATGTGTTTGAGAGGGACCGAGATGAAGGATTTCTTTGGTGTGTGTGTGTGTGTGTGTGTGTGTGTGTGGCAATAAGAGGGAGAGAGCATAAATGTCTGTATTTGTATACCATCATGTGTTTATTACTGTGGACTAAAGGTGAATTCCGGTCTCCTCCCAGTAGTTTTATGGCTTAGTTGTGTCAGGTTCATTATACCTGTCCCTGTTATCTACATGCTATCTAGTTAGCTTGCTGTAATAATGTCTTGTCATTCACAGCCACGATTGTCCTTCTTATGAAGTCATTTAATATATTATTAAATGTTATTTTTCTTCAGCAGGGTAAGATAATTCCACGTATTTCTTTTGCACTTTTGTATCTTGTAATACTTCAAGTATACTTTAAGAAATACGTTTTACGTCTTGACGTCAAGACAGATGATAACAGTATGATAACACTTAATGTGAGATAGTTCTTCTAAAAGGCTGATCTGCACTAGAAACAACTAAGACTAGCTAATTACATAAAGGCTAAAATAATAATTTGATGGTGTTTTCACACCTGGAGTTTGGTTCATTTGGTGTGTGCACACTGACTTTTTACAAACCAACCACCTGTATGAGTGTAGCCCTAGTCATACAGACTGACTGGCAGCTCATTGATTGGAGAACTTTATAAGTGTGGGACCCTGCATCAACAGTGATACATGGACCTATATGGGGGAAAATAAATCCCTGTGACTGACGGCAGGTCGTGCATCACAACAGGTAGAGACGGGATGAAAAAGAGCATCTTGTACAGTAATAGGAGGGGGATAACTGCGGGATCGCTATGTTAACTTTTTAATGGACTTAATGAACTAGTAAAGTACACAAAGTAGGACACAAGAATAGCAAACTTTTTGCTGTCTTAATGATGAGGAAAAACCCCCAACGCACATTTAACCATCGCTACCAAATGCTTTGCATAATATAAAACATTGTTTATACTGATCACTTATTCAAAAATTGCTTCACAAACCGTTTACAATCAGATGGATTCAATAGCAGTTAAGCTTTAGAAGTCCTATATTTGCTATCATAAACTCCTGTGGGTTGGTCTGTTTGCTTTCAGACCACGAATAAACCACAACCACAGTTAGTTTGGAAGTGAACTGAGACCCTCCTCCTCAGGTGGTCTCGGCCCGGTTGTTTAGTCCACGCTAAAGTTTGATTCACAGCTTTCAGACCAGCCCAAACAAACCGCACTATACGGCCAACGCATAAGATTTACTTTAAGTTGTGAAAGCAACCAGGGTTTTTCTTGCATAGAGGAATTTTTTGGCTCCCCCCAAAGAGGTTTAAGCCAGCAAGGAAAATCACCAGCGCCAAAATAATAGAAATTGAGAGAGAAAAAAAATCACAATTCAGTACCTCTCTATGTGTTTAATAGCAATTTATCAAACAACTGCTGAACAAGCAGAACATCAATTTAAATAGGAGCGCTAAACACAGTTTTAACGTCCAGGGTCTGGCTGTACCGGACTCTCCCGATTATTTTAACAATAGTATTTTTTAAAGCAGTTTTGTTAATTGGGGTTTCATTTACTCAAGCATAATAGGTGTTTTGTGTACCAAATTGTCAGAAATAACAGGCAAATGCATAGATTTTTGTCAAATAAGGTAACAGACTCTTTGCCTTTACTGTACGCAAGACAATCATGCTTGTCTTGCGTAGTCAGCCCCCAAAGGCCCATTCTGAGTCAGGAAAAACCCTGGCAACCTTACTGGCAGATATTCTTCACTTTGTTTCAAAAAGTACAACTTTAAGCTGACCTGTTCAGATGGACAGGTCCTGTTATGGTCTTATAGATTATCAACTTGTACTTGTTCCACTTACAGATCTTGAACTGCTCATGAACCAAATTTCAACATCACTCATGTGTTTGGATGCCTTACATGTCATTAGACTGCAATAACACCATTGTGATACTTTATAACTCCGGGTAGGGAAATTATTTTTTCACTTGCCCACAGGGAGGTGAGAGGTCCGGTTCAGCTGCAGAACAGCAGCCCTGGAGCTGGTAGGGCATTCATCTCTGCACTCGAAGACTCTTCAGCAAAGTTGATGATTGCCAGCATCAGGGGCTATAGATTAGATCATCACGTTAAAGGGTTAGCCATAATCTACACACTAACATCAGTTACTCTTTTGTTCCATCATATACAGTAAAGTACTACAGGATTAGAGGAACGCGTGCACTGTGGTTAATTTCCCCCCCCCCCCTCTGTGAGGCCCTGGCCCTGCAGCAGAGTGCTGGAATGCTGTCAGTTCTTAGACGTGATAATCAGAACCAGACTCAGCTCAGCAACCCATGATCCCGTCCAATTGCAATCAGGCCAATGCAACACCTCTGCGACTGTAACGTCATGTCAAAAATGTAGATCCAGATTTGATTAGAAATGGAATTAGAGCAGAGTTTCTTCAGTGTTCGTATGTCACGGCCCCCCGAGTAAAGACAAATTAGGCTCCAGACCCCCATTTGAGAAGATTTTGTCCCAGGGACCTCATAAGGAAAAGAGGTCTGTTGTTGATTTAATGTCAAATGGGACTGAAGTGGATTATATATCTGTCCAAAATGTAAATGGGGAGGTGATGGTGCTGAGAGTGACACATGAACAGAAAAGACATCATACCACATTTTCAAATTGGAAACATTTCAGGAGAATTCAATTATAGTCTAGTCTAGTTTTTCTCAGTTCTGTTGCAGGGACACCTATGGGGCTTATAGGGACCACTTTGACAGCCACTGCATTAGAATATATTATGACAGGAAGTAAGGGTAGGTTAGAAATGTTCTCTATGGACACTGATCATACAAGACTAGAGGAACATATGTTTTAACATTCATTCAAGGGAGGCAAAGGGATTTCTTTGGGGTTGTAGCCCTCCAATGAGCTGCGCTGGGGAGGGTGAAAAAGTTGGAAGATGTAAATCTACTGTAAGCGCAACCTGCAAGTACCTCAAATCAACCAATCATATTTTAGTCGCGTCTCATGCTACATTCAAATCAGAACTTCATTAGGCAACAAAAGCAGTATCCATGACGTACATGATGTACATCGACTGAATTGTATTCAGAATTCACTTTATTGTTGTAAAGAAATGTGTATGTTTTCCATTCTATATTTCCATTTCCATGGCTGTCATACGTTGCCTCCCATGAATCCTCATGTTCCTCTTCCTGCAAAAAAAAGCCTGGCAACCAACCTGTGAAGAGCTTTCCTCTTCTATTACCACGGAAAAGCCCTCTGAGAGCATTTTGTAAATATTAGCGCTACTACTAATGAAACAAATTTATTCACACTGGTGTGAAATCTAATCAAAATGTCACACTGGGATCATTTCATGTTAAGAGCTTCTCTGTCTCACCGAGAAAGCCACTGTGTGAGATTTGCTTATTTGCAGCATTATCATTGTAAACTAACTGCTGTAAATGTTATTCAGATGTGGAAATATATTGTAGATACACGCTTCTAAATGTCAGTATTGATACTGTAAATAAAAGTTGCTGCTGATATTTAGTATATTTGTACTGCCGTTTTCACACCAGAGATTTACTCAAAAAGCATTTTACTGTAGAGCGCTCATTACTAAATAATTAGTGCTTTGTTGGATTAATTGATTACAGAACAACAATTTTGAATATCAATTAACTGTTTAAGTAAAAACAGAAAACATTTGCTGCTTTTCTCCGTTTGTATATGAAGGCAAATTGAATATGTTTCGGTTCCGGACTGTTTCAGACACAACATGCAATTTGAAGACATCACCTTGCATTCAATTTTTTTTAAAAGCACCGTTTGAGCAAAGCTGTTTTGTGTCTTGGGGTCAGGTCGAAGAGGAGAAAAGAAGGTTGGATTTAATAATGAGAAGGAGAAGTGCTAGGGGTTAAACGCTCCGAATTTAGACCAGCTCTTCCTCCATCTGATCTGAGCTGCTGTGTGCACTTTAATAAGCACATTCATTTATATTAAAGATGCAAATGTAGCCTTTACAGGGAGATTGATATGCATGGAGAAAACGTGTGTGTGTGTGTGTGTACCACTGTATCAGGGTCCTCTGTTCATTAGCCCAGTGTAATTGTGTTAGCAGTGTTGCTGGCAGGGCGAGAAGAAAATATCTGTGTGTAAAGGTCACATCAGAGGAGAGATGACATACGGATAGATGACACACACACACACACACACACACACACACACACACACACACACACACACACACACACACACACACACACATTTGCAGACATCCTAGCATCCACACACACAACTTACATCTCCATCACAACATAGACACCCTGCCTCACTCTCAGATGCACAAGAAGACAGCTTTGGCTGAGAGTGTGTGTTTGGATGCCTTCTCTTGCCCTAAGGTATGCATATGTCTTTATGATTGCATGTGTGTGTAGGTCTGTGTAGGTGTGTGAGGGGCTGATTCAAGTGGCAGTGTTTAATCAAGTGTGATATTCCTCCTCTGTAAGCTTGGCATCTGCAATGTAGAGCAGTTTCATTATTGTGTGTGTGTGTGTGTGTGTGTGTGTGTGTGTGTGTGTGTGTGTGTGTGTGTGTGTGTGTGTTTCTATGTCCGCATAGGTGCCATTTTGTTGGTATTTTTGTATTCGAAACATACAACCTCCGATCATATTAAAGATAAAAAGCAGAACGCAGTCAAACTCAAACAGAAATCTAGCAGTTAACACAAAAAGGCTTTGAAGAGGGGATTAGAAGCTTAAATAGCAACATAAACAAGAGTGAGAGTACATAAATATCTAAACCTAACAGCAAATAACCTCTCTGTTTTTTTTCCATATTGTGAGTGTGAGAGCGTTCTTACGTGATCAAGAGGAGCTGCTTGTGGTTCTCGATGTAACATCAAATAAAATCATATTCCGGCTTATCAGCAATTAATTGACACGTTGTCCCTACTATTTCCTTCCTACATGTGTGGGTGTATAAATGTGTCTCCTTAGTGCATCCTTAGTGCGCATAACCCAGGTACTTTTTTTTTGCTCAGAGGTCATGGTCAGCTACGGAGCAGGAGTTGTAGGGGATTTAGTGTCGCAGAACTACTTTGCGTGTGTTTGCATTGCAATGATGTGAGAATGATGAGAATCCATCGCGGATAAACGTCCATTAATCTGGCTATAAATTATAGAAAAAAAGATTCTCCTAAGAACTCCAGAACCTGCCTGAGAATCAAGTTTTCTTCAGTATCAGAGCTATTCGCTGATTGTTGTGGTACATCCATGGGTACAATGCAGACAGGGAGTGCTCATAGTTCATTTGGCATACTTTTTAATGGAGCCAACATGCTTAAATGTGAACAAATATTCAGGCTACAATTGTAGCCCACTAGCCTGGTTGACACCAGACCCTTCTCAGTTGTAACTGAGAGTAGGTCTGGGGAAGGTTAACCCCAGTCACCAACGGACACCGCTCAAATGCCTCTGGGCGCAATTGGATAGTCCTTCAACCAATCAGACCAACGATCCAGATGACGTAGCAGTGACAGCGGCATCAACGGGTTGCTGCGATTCGGTGGCCGTCATGTTGAATGTAAACAAAAAGCTGATTGCCATCGCTGCGCTATGGTCATCGTGTAAAGCCCGCCTCAACGGTTGTGATTGTTGCCTTGATTTGGAAAAATTGGAAATGGGCTTGAATGGGCTCTTGGCCAGACGGACTTGCAGAGCAAATCTCAAATTTGCCGGAAGTTCGTCAGGGTTTTCCCACACTCGAATCCATGGCAACATTATAATTCCTGTTTACATCTCCCAAAGCATTATAGGAACTGTTGTTTCAAAACATAGAGCTGTCTCGATTTTGTCACAATGGGGGTCCGCAATGTCTACTTCAGTCTGCAGGAAACGAGCAGCAGGTATATCTGGCGGGCAGATATTTTACCATTTCACCAAGCAGCTTGATTTTTGTTGAACTATAAAAGACCTTCAAATGGTGGCTGGTGACCTGCCAGAGTGGCTGATGGAGTTGACAATTACGAGAATTTTCCAGCATTTGGCCCATGGCTGCTGTTAATTTTTCACTCTTGTAGTTCTACTTCACAGCCAAAAGGCTTTCATCGTGATTATCTGCAGCAGGAGTTAGTTTAACCTTTTATTACCTCTTCAAACGACTGAAACATGCTGACTGTGTTCAGAGCAGCATTGACAGCAGAGTGGACCTGTATAGCTCAATTGACCATTACAGTATGATGGCACCCATAGGTAAGTTCAAAGTCACAACAAGACACTTACGGACAAAAAATGTCAGTTAAAAGTGTTTGCATATAGCTCAAAAGTAGAGCTCAGATTAATCCTAAATTACTAATATAGATAGTGTAGTACTTTACCAACTAAAATCTGAGAATTTGAGTTACATTTTACTAGTTTACAGTAGTTGTAACCATCAATAAGGACAGTTTATTAATCTATAGTATTTGTCAGCAATTATGACTTCTCCTCTTGGGACATATTATGGGTCTTCAACGTTTTTTTAAGCCAAGGACCCCTTAACTGAAAGAGAGACGGAGCAGGGACCCCCTTCTACATATACTGTATAAAATGAAGTTGCATATTAAACTGGGCCTACAATAATGTGTAGGGCGGACATACATGTGGCACAATGAATCCTTAGGATTAACTCCATCTGTGCAATATCTTAGTGACTACCTTACCTATAGGCCAGCAAGCCTGTCATCAGTGGGGATCTATATTTGCTAATAATATGTTGTATTCAAGTTAAGACTTTTCAATTTTTGGAAAAACGTTAAAAAACATCAACAATAATTTGGAGGCCCCCCTGCATTGACTCTGAGGCCCTCCTGGGGGTCCCGGACCCCCTGTTGAAGATCCCTGTTCTAAAGGATCCGACTAAGCACAACGACTGAGACAATACAAGTGTTTCTATAGAGGAGGATAATCCATAACAATAAATACAACAACGTCATTTGGTTTGTTTTAAAGTCTGAATTTGATCTTTTTTTCACCGTAGCTGTGTTGAGTGTTTTTATATCTGTGCTGCATCATGTTACACTCTGCTTCCCGTCAATCACCCGAAAACCTACAGGAGGAAATGAAAGTCTCCAGAAAACAATCTCTTAAAAACATGTCACCCACAAACTTCCTTCTGGAAAAATTAACCCTATATCATGGGGGGGGGGGGTTATCTGGGTTTTGACTTGGAGACTTTACATTTTCGACAGAAAGCTTGTGTGTTTAAACAATGTAGGCATTTTTCTGGGCAGGGCAAATCCAGTGTTTTTGGAGCTTATTAAGGACTTAAAGTCAGGATCTCTCAGTCTTGGTGGTTGCTCCCCCTCTGTGGTCCACTTTTGCCATGAAATGTTGTACATTCGTGTAACCATTGTGGCCAGAGGATGAAACAACTGACATTGGAGTAAATTATCCAGTGAATTATCTCAACATTTACCTGACGGATTGGCACAAACTTTTTGCCCATTCATGGTTGCCCTTTTGGATGAACGCCTTCAAATTTGGTGTAGACATTAATGCCCCCCCGTCAGGATAATTTGTAACAACTTCAGCATTTAGTTCAAGTGTTTTAAGGTTAAACGCTAAAGTTGCCTCAGTACAGCCTCACAGCGCTGCTAGCACGACTGTTTCTTGTTTTTGTCTCTCAAGTAGGGATCGACCAATACTGGTTTATCAAGGCCGATACAGATTATTAGTAGTTAATAAACCCGATAACAGGTATTTGGAACCAATATAAGTCAAAATTAAGATTTTGAAATGTTACAAACTCCAACACAAAACTTTGTTTAAATGCTTTAAAGCTATAGTGTGTAGTTTCTGTCTCCTCCATGACAAATTGTAAGTAGTGTCATGACCTGGCTCAGGTGGTCATAACAAAGAGGGATGTTGAATGTTTAGACAATACTTTATTAAACCAAATGGAACATAATTAGACCAAATTAACAATATATAGAATAAGATGTAGAAGTCCGTGGAAGCAGTGGTGTAGGGTGTGCATGAGTGAGTGTATGTTGGTGTTGGTGTTGTAAAGTGTAAACTCAGCAAAAGGCAAACCTAGGATAACATAACCTAACCAAGCCAAACCTTAGTGTGCCTGTGGAGACAGCAGGGAGGGGGAGAGACAGAGGATACTGCAGCTTAAAGCGTGTTTTACAGTAACCGCAGCCCAGCTGGCACGCGCATATGTGACATGAAATCGCCGTAACTATTTATACTCGCGCGCGGTGGTCGTGACTCTAGTTGCAGTCTTCTCCTGAACAGAGGTGGCGCTAATCTGCTCTTTCTACGGACTAGAAGAAGAAGAAAAAGGTAAACAATGGCAGAACTGGCAGCAGCATTGATGTCAATGCTTCGATTTGATTCGATGACCTACTTCGTCGGATCAAGCCTATCATTCACCATAAAAGAACTCCTCTTAACCCAGTAAGTTTACAAGAGAGACTTGCAGTCACTCTGAGAGTCCTGGCATCCGGTTGCCCAGGAGCTCGTTCATGCTTCCTGTTTCCCCTTTGTTGCCCGCCGCTGAAAAAAAAAGAGTGGTGCGTGACCTCGACCTAAATCCGGGCGCGCCGGCAAGATCTACGTCATCTTGACGTCACGATGGCTCGCGCCAGGTTGGGAACGGCCAGTATAATTCACCTCGAAGAGGCCTTAGCACACCAGACCCAGGTGAGTTACTATAATTAGTAACCTGCAAACAGGCGGGCACAAGTCAATGTAGACAGCGAAAACACTCAAATGACACCAAAGGGCATCACAGTAGTGACAACAAAACAGTCGGCGCATCCACATGATGCAAGCCTTCCGTGATTGCACACCACCACCACCCCTCCTCCTCAGAAGAGGTAATTATCTTTCGATCGATTTTCTGCATTTTGTAGGTGGGACATTAAGTGTGAGTGAAAACAAAGAAGAGGGACAGACACAGAGCTGTAGCGGAGCCAAAGTAGCGCACTTTTTATTGAATTAACTTTATCGGTTATCAGGCAAATAGAATGCAGAAACAGATAATCTGCAAACTGCCAAAAAACGGGCCTATAATCCACCAGGGCCGATAATCGGTCCGATAATCGGTCTATCCCTACTCTCAAGTCCCCCAACTTTATGGAAGTGAAATACAAAATCACTGAAATACCCCTATTAGCTAGTAATTGGTAAGTGATGAAAATAAGTTCATGTTAAAATTGTATTAACATAATATCATGGAGGGAAAGGTACACAATATGCAGATATACAGTAAATAAATAGATCAAGTATACAACTGTGGTATATGGGTGCATCTGTGTGAGCTTGTGTGTACCGGCTCATGCATTTAACACCTCAATTTTCTTTATGATTACCATTTTTCATGTAAAAATGTCTTGTCTCCAAGCAACTTTACTAATTCAGTAGATTCTAATTAAAAGAGAGCCTGGTCATTAAGCCAGCTCCGCTCAGTCTCATGCAGAACAGGCGTTGCCAAATCAGCGTGTTTACGTCCCCGCCCTCTTAATTGAGACTGCACATTTGTACTAACAGCCCCAGTTTATAGCCAGTGTTTCAGCACCACTGTGACAATAAAACAGGTTTCTATTGCAGCACAAGTATTAAGTCTCTCAACCAAGATAGATGGTGATATTCCTCACGCCTCCAGATATGAAACTACAGCATGCACTTAGTTTCCCATCTGCCTCCACACAGACCCATCAGCAACAGTAGGAACTAGGAAAAAATACCTTTTTTTGTATATATACTGATCCCAATGTAGCGGTTTTCCTCTTCCAGACCTGGAATGAATGGGCTCAGCAGTTTGTGTTTTTGTTTTCTCCATCTCTCCATCTCTCAATCTCTCAATCTCTCCATCCTTCATTGTTCTCCCCCTCTCATTTTCTTGAACTGCAAAATTGCTGTTCTGCGGTTGGGAGCCAGCTTCGATTATCTACGCCAAATTCTCTGATAAAGAACTGTTTCTAGGCTTTTCAAGCACTTAAAGCCCCTCTAAATGGCTTTCGCTGCAGGGTCCCCTCTTTGGAGACTACACACACACACACACAGACACACACACACACACACACACACACACACACACACACACACACACACACACACACACACACACACACACACACACACACACACACACACACACACACTTTATTGCAGCGAGTTCAACACCCATCATGGGAATGATCCAACTGCAGAGTAATTTCTCTTTTTTAAGGTTTGTCAGCACATACAAATCTGTCTTTCTCTCTCTCTCCACCCCACCCCCCCCACACACACACACACACACACACACACACACACACACACACACACACACACACACACACACACTCAGACATTCCTACTGCTCACAGCATCTGTTATAACGCTTTCACCGCTGTTGGACAATTAGTGTACGTCTGCATGTCCATGTGTTGACAGGAAATCTTGGTGTATTTGTATAAAGGAGACTGTCCTCCTGGGAAAACGGACAGC
This sequence comes from Sander lucioperca, assembly GCF_008315115.2. NCBI lineage: Eukaryota > Metazoa > Chordata > Actinopteri > Perciformes > Percidae > Sander > Sander lucioperca. The sequence continues at coordinate 14,090,331 of NC_050184.1, forward strand.
ATGTGTCGTCTGTTCAGAAACCTTTAATGGATAATTAAGTGCTTATAGGGAGAGGATTTTGGTGGATGGATGGACTTACTAAGTACAGACCTAACCCCCCCCACTCCCGTGTTGAGCGACCAGAGCGTCGAGCAGAAAGTTGAATTTTCGTCAACTTTATGGTAATGAGCTATTACGCGGTTCAGTGGCAAACGACCAGCAACCAATCAGATTATAGACGTCCTTCGTGCTGGCTGATTCCAGAGAACATACGATGTAAACTTTCTTTCCTACCAAAACATTAGTTCCGAGAGAATGGAGGAAAAGCTCATCATCGCTGTTGCTGGCTTCCCTGTAATTTATGATATGACTTTGTTTGCGTATAGGGACCAGTTAAAAAAAAACGAGGCATGGGATAAAATACACTGGGATAGTTGGTGTCTCCGTTGGTGAAGTGTGTGATGTTTTTATTATTTAAGTACGTATGCTAGTCTTTCTTGTTTGATGTGAATGTCCTGCCATGTCAGAGCGGCCAAAGCGTCAAAAGCTTCCCCGTACTTTTTGACAAGCGTCCTTGACAGGGCGGCCAGAACTTCTTTTGCAGCTCAAGTCGGCGGCGGTGTGTACGTACAGTAAGGAGACATGTGCTTCCTCTCATACACAAGTTGAACACCAGCAACGTATCTATACCAGCCAGAGACAAGCTATACCTGGAGAGTAGTGTGTAAATAGGTTCAGGCTATCCTCCGAAATCCAGCACTGGCCAACTTGTCGGAGCCATGAAAAAACTACTAGTTTGAGCATTCATGCTGCTGTTTTTGTTTGTTTCTACTTGTGGGAGAGTAGTTTGGATAGCTGCTCTGCCTCTGCCCTCCACCCTTTTACTCATAGGAGAAAATACTAGAAAAGATGTGGGAAAACACTCTCACACACACATCAGGTACCAGTTAATAGAGCGGCATATTTGTAGGAACAAAGAGGTCGTGGCACACTCATAACATCTATGGACAGAAGTTGCTATTGACATTTCTGCAGATAAAGAATCCAAACAAAACCAATCAACTTTTCAACAACCCTGATAAAATGTTAATTATATTTTGGTGTGGTGGAGTAGATTGGAGTGCTTTTGCACTCTTCTGTTGTATGACATGATCAAGAGACAGAGATACAAAAACAGGACTAATGATATTTAACTTGAATGGGAATATACTGTGTTTTTAGCATTTTTGAAAGGTTATCTACCGAAATGGCAACAGTTTTCTGGCTAAATGTACACTATTTTCAGGAGAGATTCCATTTCAGAACATTAAAGAAGTTGTTAAAACCAAAGAGCAAAGTCTTCTTTGAGGTGTCAGGTTGCTCTGACCGCTTACAGCCTTAAAATAGGTGGTTTGAGTGAAAGGCATGACTCACTTCTTTACTTAACTGGGAAAACTCTCACTACATTGCTGCAACTATTATCATCCTCTCCACCTACATGTATATAACTAATAGCAAGTGCTTCCCTTAATGGGAGTGTGGCTGGCCCAGTGAGAGTACCAATCCATACAGCGAAGAGGCAGATTGAGATCATCCAAATACACCAACAACAAAAAAGAAACCTCATGTGATTTGTCCATTACAGGGCTCAAAAACAAGCAGTTGTCAGGGTGTGACTTTATCTGAAAAATCTTTAAATCCCTTCCACTCTGGAGAGCTTGGAGACGGGGTGTGTGTATTGTGGAGGAGACTCAGTCAGATTAAGAATGATTAAGGCTCAACCACTCAGCTCTGTTCAGTGTAGATTTGTACTGCACTGTCTGAATGAGTGATTGCTGAGCTGCACCTGTCAGCTTGGAAAGTAGAAGTGTGTGTAAATGTATCTGTCGGTGCACATGCATGAGTTTGTATTTGTTTGGCTGCTTGCGTTTCCATGCATGTGGATGTGTATCTGGGTGGGTTTGTGTGTGTGTGTGTGTGTGTGTGTGTGTGTGTGTGTGTGTGTGTGTGTGTGTATTTTACAGGTGTATACATTTATTTGCACGTTCCTACAGTATGTAAGCATCTGTTTCCCTGCTTCCTTGAATATTTTTATTGATAAAGTGGAGTCATTTTAGCCTTTCCTGCTAATCCCTTTTGTTGTGTGTGTGTGTGTGTGTGTGTGTGTGTGTGTGTGTATGTGTGTGTGTGTGTGTGTGTGTGTGTGTGTGTGTGTGTGTGTGTGTGTGTGTGTGTGTGTGTGTGCATTCAGCTGTCTCTGTGTCAGTCATGGAGTGCAACTGTAAATAAACTGCATGGTGCAGCAGCCTACGTGCACACACACACACACACACACACACACACACACACACACACACACACACACACACACTGTCCAACTCACATTCTCTTTATTCCTTAAACCTCATACAAAACTCTCAATTTATTTCATTCGATTCACACACAAGTAGAGGCATAGCAATGGCAATTCATTTAGACGATATGAAATATTGTCATGAGTGTCGTCCAATTATTTTACATAAAAGATAAAACATGACAAAATGCAATTAAAACACATCATCCAGTGCCAGTTGAAGAACTCCCCTCAAAAATAGAAGGGATTAAAACAAGGGGTCTGCTTTGTCTGCCATAGCATTCATCTTAATGTGTAGGAATACTGAGTAAAACAATATGGTAAATATAAACACAGCTAGTGTAAAAGGTGAAGGGTGAACAGTGTTCTGAGGTCGAGTCTAAACTGTGTTTCAGTTGAGCAAAAATCATCCATCTTAACAAGGAATTTGGTCTCATGTAGAAGCGTTGTAGTTGCATCTCAGTCATGTATGGCTTCATCTTGTCAAATTGCTCAGACTTGATGTCATCTAAAGAGTGTTACACCACATGAAAGCCGTCTATTAAGTTTCATTTCTTTGCGAACATGTGACAGTATCTTAAAACAAAGCAGGTTAGAGCCGATACTCTCCGTTAGTATAGTAAAAATGACACTTTTGTCAACGTTCGGTACGTGTAATGTAACGGCATGTGTAAATACAAAGCTGGATTCAGGGTATTTTTTTTAAACTGGATATTTCTTACAGTTTGTATTTCTGTTCGTTTCCTTTCAATTTAACCAAGTTCCTCATCCTCTCCCTTCCTCCTTGTCTTATCTATCTGGTAAAAGCAATGAGAAGAGGGTGTGAGTCGACTACAGTCTGCAGCATTAGCACTTGTCAATATTACGTCTTTTGAAAAATGGATTCCAAATAGAAATCTCCTCACGTTCAAGTGTCCGCCTCCTTCCCCCCTTCTCAATTCTCCTTTTCGCCTGTCCTCATCTGACCTGCACTGAAACTTTAACTTTGCTACCATCTGTTGCAAGAAGTATGAAGTTAAAAAAATGTGAGTTGATCAGATCAAATTGTGCATGCTTACTTTGAGATGTCTGTTATGCTGCATCTAAGCATTTGCAAAAGTATTTTAAATCCAGCATTGTTGACATCCAGGTTTATTTGCCTGGTGTGTTCTTCTGCTCTGCTTTTGTTGGCCCATCGCAGCACATCTTGGAGTGTTACTGCCACATGTAAATCAGTAGAAAAATGTGAAACCACTTGCAGGACTGTGTATCACGTTACCGTGCATGTGAGTCCTCGTGCACGTGCACGAGATAAACAAAATGGGGACTCACTCATAGAAAAAACATCTCCATAGCACTACTAGAAGTAAAATAAAAAAAACTCCACAGAAAAACCTTTAAAGTCCCTCTCCGGTAGATGCCGGTCGTTTAGGCACTGGTGCCGTATTAGCACCGGGTTTTGGTGATCAGCAGCCACGGTTAAAACCACTGATTAGCGATACTTCAGTTGGCTGGGAGCCGGGTCCCTCCAGCAATGGATGTGTTTTGTGTGTTTTCGCTCTCTGTACTGAAAAGTCCGCTCTGCGCTGGAGGTTTTAGGATTCTTTTCTGGCTGTTTTTTTCATATTGAAAGAGATTGGCTTTCGAAAACTGTGACGTACCAAATCAAGCTTCCCCGGGGTATGTTTGAATCTCAGCTTTTAGGCAAGTGCATAGACGCCTCCCCCTTCAGTAGAAGAATGTGGAGGAAACCCCTCTCTAGTGACAAACTTTTCACAGATCCAGTATAGTCAAGTTCAGGCATTTCAGAGGACTTAAAAATAAGAAAACACCTCTTTTGAGTGGAGGGGATCTTTACTAGTGACAGGTTGAAGAGGTTTCAGAGATGAAAAATATTGCATTCATGTTGTTTCATCACTAGATCAGTGCTATACTTTGCCTTTGCACTGTGTCTCTGTGCAGTCAACACAGCTCATACCGCTAATCATGTGTAGAGCCTATGGTGCTCGCATCATATGATCAGCAGTCTGAGAGGCACTCGCTGTTGAGCTGGATGCACACTCAGCCCTAAGAACCCAGCTCAAGGCTGAAGAAAAGCCAATATACATTTATTTTTAAATCCGATGAATTCTTTATGTATGTGCTTCTTGTTTAGACATGGAGTTGTACAACTGACTGTGCATGCGGCAAACACGGTTAAAGTTCAAATAACTTAAACTTTCAGCACAAGGTATAAAATAGCTTGAACTTTTAGCACAAGGTGTGAATCCAGAGTTGTGTTACAAAGCCTACGGTTCAGAGTAATCAGTGGTTTTAACCGTGGCTGCTGATCACCAAAACCCGGTGCTAATACGGCACCAGTGCCTAAACGACCGGCATCTACCGGACCGAATTGCAACGCAGATTTCGGTGCCTCATTTCGGTGCCAATTAAATGCCTTTTGCGCTGCTCTCTGATGCTCTGAAACAGACATTAGAGGCAACAGGAGCATCGCTGCACGTGACGCTAGTTAACACTTCACTTGACAGCAGGTAACGTTAGCCTACCGTTAGCTAGCAGCTGGATTAAACACGGTTAAAATGCTGATAGTAAAGGGTGTCTGTATTTCACTGTAGAGGATTCCAACAGCGGGACGTTAAGCAGTCTGCAGCTGCCGTTGTCAGAAAAACAACACAGACGGTGCGTTCACTTGAAACTAGTAAGCCTCGTGGTGCATTCAAAGTTATTGTAAAATACCCTATTCCCCTATTACCCTACTTTTTTAAAGTATCGGTTCAGGCACCGTTTTAGCACCGGTATCTGAAAAAAACCCAAACGATACCCAACCCTACTGCTGATTATTTGTAGAAAACCAAACGTCTACAGTAGGTTCACATGCTTTTATCAACAGGGTCATACTGTAAATGCAGGTGAAGGTTCCAGCTCATGTCCCTCAAGAAATGTGTTTAAAATGGAAAGGGAATACATGTAAATGTTTACCCTGTGGTTTGTACAGTTAGGCTACCACTGCATATGCTTTGTGTACGTACAGTTTATGTATTGGCCGATGTGTTTGGACGTGTGTCTGTGTGTGTGTTTTAGTAGTAAATGCAGCAAGATTGAATGGATGCAGGATGCGCACACACACGTGCACATAGACACAGACCCGGGCTTGGATGTGAGCTCCATGCTAAAGAAGTGATGTGTATAAATTTGCCTAAGTGTTTGGCCAAGGTCTGCGGCTGTGTGTGCAATCGATGTGCCAACAGCAATAAATCACCGCGGGACAGACCTGAGCGTCTCTACAGCTTCATCTGATGTGGCAGGTGGGCTTAAGGATGGCCCTGACACACACACACACACACACACACACACACACACACACACACACACACACACACACACACACACACAGAAGTGGCCGGTAAGGCCCGGTAATTCAAGGTTTTCTTGGTAAAACACACACACACACACACACACACAATGTAATAACCACACAATTATATCAGGAATTTAGTCTGTTTGGATTAGGATTGTGTGCAGCGAAGCAGGAAGACATTTTGTACCCAATTAGAATATTCTATACCATTTCTCTACCTTTTCTTTTCTTGTGTCCATAGTCAGTTTTTTGAGTTTTCTTTTCTTAAACAATGTCTTCATCCATAAACGTAACCATTTTTCCCTGTTTAATGTAATTCAGACATTAAAGCAAAACTAAATCAGAAACTTGTTTTTTCAGTTCCTCTCATCTCTTTGTCCCAGTTTAGTCAAACACCTCCTCTTCTGACATCATCAGCTTTCAGCTTCACTTGCTCCTTAAGCTGTATAGCCACTGAGTCCATGTGTGCTGCTTGGGTTTGACTTATTTATAGAATTTGTAAAATGCATCAGAGAAGGTGAGATGAAAATGCTGCAAAAATAGCCATCTTAACATGTTAGTATAGTGAGTTAAATTCCCTCTTCTCTTGTCTATTCAAGTGTGTACATTCTCGCGTTGATCTGTTGTGCACTTGCATGGGTGGTGCATGAGTGTGTGTGGGCAGGTGTGTTTGATCTTAATTACATCTGTGTTGAGATGTGGTGAGGACAGTAGGATCCATGAATGTGTGTGTGTGTGTGTGTGTGTGTGTGTGTGTGTGTAAAAATCCTGTGGACCACGACACATTCCGTATGTGTGTGATGTATGTTTGTGCATTTGTGTGTGTGTCTGAGATGCTAACAGTAGCTGTATTGTCCGGATGGGACACGCAACAGCATCATCATCTGGGCCACTGTAAGCATGGCTGGGCTGGAGATGAAAGACGCTATTGACCAGAAGTGAAGTGTCAGAGAGAGAGAGAGAGAGAAAGAGAGAGAGAGAGAGAGAGAGAGAGAGAGAGAGAGAGGAATGTAATGAAAGGGAGGAATGAGAAACAGCAGCAGAAATAAGAGCTGAGAATAGTTTGCTGACCCAACTCCATTATGAAACAAGACTTTGCCTTGTGCTCTTTATTTTGTCGAGCATAAACCAATGAACTCGCCAACGAAAAGAAGGTTGGACAGTGTGTGGGTACGCGGTTGGTTTAAAACATTTCCTGATGACAGTAGCCTTTTGAACCACTATTTTGTTTCGGTGCCACAGTGATAGTTGATTGTTTGACGATTTTGCATATCCTGGAAGGTAAATCAGTACAGTAAATGTAATGTCTTCTTATCACGGTTGACCCCATGGATGTATTGCGAGAACTTATCCTTGTTCCAAGATGCAGCCTTCTCAATTGCAATAAACGTTACTCACCAGCTGCATACATCAAAATGTTCTTCTCTTACTGGTTTGCTTCCCCCTTTTCTTTGTTAAGAGTTTTACAGATATGTTGTTTGCACTTGTGAGGTATGGGAACAATGTGGTTTTGTTGCAGCGCCCCAGTTGACCACTGAGACAAACTGGCAGCAAGGCTGACTGCCATGGTATCCAGCTCTACCAATGCATCCTTAGTTGAGCCACACCAAAGTGATGAAGTTACACAGAGAACAACCTTCCGTAAACTGGTTGCTTCTGGGCTTACCAACCAGTAGAGGTGGATCAGTTGTTTTTTTTCCCCTTTATTCGATAGTGACTGAGTGGATAGACAGGAAAGGGGGAGAGAAAGAGAGGGGATGACACGCAGCAAAGGGCCGCAGGTCGGATTCGAACCCGGGCCGCTGCCAACGACTGTGCCTACATGGGGCGCACGCTGTTACTGGGTGAGGCCGCCCCGAGATTAGTTTTGTCAAAACAAAATCACACGCTGATGATAATAATTGCCACAATGGTGTGATGTTTGAGCATGTGGAGCAGCCATGTTGCTTTTGCACCTAAACTACCAATTCTTTACCTGTACCTCGGTGCATTCAGGGATAGGCCCCAGCCTCTAGATACCTGGAAAAGCGGAATTATTGGATGGAAAATATAGATCTCCTTTTCTTTTTTCTCACTTTTTCCCCCCGTAGTTTTCGCTTACAGCAATCTTTTCCACCATCTCCACTGCCTTTTATATTGAACTGGTATGAAGCAAAATAGCTTTCACTTTTCTGTCCCTCTCACTGTCTCTCCCGTTTTATCGTGTTGGACCAGTCCTCTCCCTTTCTCCCCTTTTCTTTTTTAAGAAGCAGGGTGCTTGTATTTCTCTGCTCTGTTGCTTTGTTGTTAATATACCATAGGATTCTTCCTGCAGCCCTTCTTGTAATTTATGGATGTTTACCTGCTATCGCCATGCTGCACATCAGTGTCCCGGCCTGTGAGTGATTCTGTATGTGTGTGTGTAGGTCTCCTTCTGCATTTGTGTTGTATCCACATGCTGTTTAAAATGACATGTTTTCTTACTGGCATACACTCTTGTGTCACAGGTTACATTTTTTGTGTGTATTTTTGTCTGCTGGATCCTTTAATACCTCCAGACAATCAATACGGCGAGGAGCAATGTTTGGCCCTGTCTTCTTTTAAAAGATGCACTCCACAGAGCTGTGCGAGCCAAGAGACGAGAAGTCAATAAAACAAAGCCGATAGTGCCCTCATTTGTTTAGTTTTTTTTGAGTCTGTGGGCGAATATTTAGTGTCTTGTCATTTCAGTACCAACAAATGAATCCTTTTTGTCAGATCTCTGGAAGTGCAAAAACACAAGTCTGCAAACGCATTGACATCTTTGTTTGCTAAGATTTTGTTTGTTCTTTCTCAGGGCTGGTGGCGGACGAGGCTGAGGATCAGGCGATGAGGTTATAAAAACGACGCCGGAGAAAGAAGGAAAAAGAGAACAAGGAAGTCGATTGCTTGGAAACTCTTCTTTCATACCCTGCAGTCCTAAAAGGCACTGACTGAACCTGTAGAGGATTACGCACTCCAAAATACACACCAACACCCACTCGCTCACACCTTCCCCTCCCCTCACCGCCATGTCCTCCCACCTCAACCAACCTCTTCTCATCCTTCCCATCCTCTTCCTTCTCCTCTCCCTGTCCATGAGCTCCACATCCACTCCTTCCTCCTCCTCCACCTCCTCCCTCCTCTCCTTCTTCCCTCCGGAAGGAGGCCTCACACATTTGGTGGTTCACAACAAAACGGGTGAGGTCTACCTGGGCGCTGTCAACTGGATCTACAAGCTGTCCAGCAACCTGACCAAGCTTCGGAGCCATGTTACTGGCCCAGTCACAGACAACCCTCGCTGTTACCCTCCGCCCGGTGTCCAGTCATGCCCCCACGAGCTGGTGCAGACCTCTAACGTCAATAAACTCCTGCTACTTGATGCTGCCCACAACCGCTTAATTGCCTGTGGGAGTACTTCCCAGGGAATATGCCAGTTCCTGCGTCTGGATGATCTGTTCAAGCTCGGCGAGCCCCACCACCGCAAAGAGCATTATCTATCCAGTGTTGCCGAGGCAGCCACCATGTCAGGTGTCGTGATCTCCCCAGATATTTTTGGCGGAGGTGGGAAGCTCTTTGTCGGCACTCCCATCGATGGGAAATCTGAGTACTTCCCGACGCTGTCGAGCCGCAAGTTGATGTCCAACGAGGAGAACGCTGACATGTTCAGCTTCGTCTACCAGGATGAGTTTGTCTCCTCGCAGCTGAAGATTCCCTCAGACACGCTCTCCAAGTTCCCGGCGTTTGACATCTACTACATCTACGGCTTCAACAGCGAGCAGTTTGTGTATTATCTGACCTTACAGCTCGACACCCAGCTCACCTCGCCAGATGCAAGCAGCGAACAATTCTTCACCTCTAAAATCGTCCGCTTGTGCGTTGACGATCCGAAGTTCTACTCCTATGTTGAGTTCCCCATCGGCTGCACCAAGGACGGAGTGGAGTACCGCTTGGTTCAAGATGCTTACTTGGCCCGGCCAGGAACCCGTTTGGCACGTTCGCTTGGTATTTCAGAGCATGAGGAGGTTCTGTTTACCGTATTCGCCCAGGGTCAGAAGAACAGAGCCAAGCCGCCCAAGGAGTCGGCTTTGTGTCTGTTCACGATGAGACGGATAAAGGAGAAGATTAAAGAGAGGATTCAGTCGTGCTACAGAGGAGAGGGGAAACTCTCCCTGCCCTGGCTGCTCAACAAGGAGCTGGCCTGCATCAACTCGGTGAGTGTTTGAGGCTCCCAGAGGTGTTTTTGTGATTATCAGTAGTCATGAAAATGATGTTATTCCTGATTGTTTTGGCTTGTGGTTGTGTGTGCATGTGTTCCTTTATAATTGAAAACACAGAATAGGCTCACATCACTTTAAGTTTCAAGCACAGCTTTTAGTTCCCATAATAAGGTTGGGTTGGACAGCTTGTTTTTTACCTTGAACCTTGCCAAAAGCCTTTTAGTGGCCATGGGTCTGGGGTGTGTTCATTCTTCAGCATTTACTCTGTAAGTTCAGTTTGGCTGTGAGAAATGGGATGTTGGGTGGCTTCAAGTAATTGCACTTTAAAGGCCTGAATATGCAGATAACTATGTGGTTCTTGGAGAACTGCTGGCCAATTTCTCAATAGTTAGAACAGAATTGAAGCCAAACTGTATGGGAAAAACCCCTAAAGGCAATGTTTGGGGTGAATTCCAACATTAGTTTAATGTTGAACCGAAATTCCCGGAAATTGAATACAGTTCGCCCACATACTCTCACCGCCAAAGCCCAAATCTCCACCCTGGCTACATGGCAGGATGGCAGGTCACCAAAACTTTAAACTGCCTGTGCATGTATTTAAGTTTCCCTGGTTAACCTGGAAGTGGAAAGTATGAATCTCAACAAATTCCTTAATGCAACAAAGTCATATTTTCCATTCTGGTTTGGGCCAAAGCAACCAAAGTGTAGGTGTGATTGCACAATTAGTGGCACATGGAATAAATCCAATCCAGCATTGTAGCACTATCCAAGCATAACAGAGGGAGTATATTTATGCTAAGAATATGTAAAAAGATGCACATAAGTACATCATATATTTACCTGCAATGTAGTAAATTAACTTTTGATTGTTAAGTACTGCAGATGGGAATATCTTACCACTGAAAGATCATAAATGAACAATATTTTGTTAAAATGTATCCACAGACTCATTCAGTCTGAGGACAGGACAGCTGTCCACTAGCCTCAGTCTATTTTTTTTTTTTAGGAATAATTTAGACTGTCCACAGGTTGTGGGTGGCTGGTCTTTCCTTTTCCTCATAGATGAGCTGACCTAAGGGTGCCTAAGAGACATTGTGTTAGTGTGTGTTTCACCCACATGTCACATCTCACACACACACACACACACACACACACACACATACACACACACAGCCCTGTATGCTCATGAATAATTCACCTGGTCTCACCTTCTGTTATTCAGTCGGTGCTCCATAACAACCTGCCATAAATCTCTGGACTACTCTCCACCTCTTTGTCTCCATCTCTCTCTCTCTCTCTCTCTCTCTCTCTCTCTGTGTGCTATTTCATTTTATCTTTCTCTTTCACTCAAGCCCCATCCTTTGCATAAAGATTTCTTTCATTTTGCTAACCCCATTCTCCCTCTGCTCTTTCATTTATCTGCCTTTTACTTCCGTTGCTTCTCTCCATTTCCCTTCCCCAACTTCTCTCCCTGACCTCTTTTCTTCACCTTTCATTTTAACCTTTAACCGCCCTCATTTTTACATTCTTGCTCCTTTTGCTCCTCTTCAGCTTCTTCCCTGTTGTCCCCCCCTCTCTCTCTCTCTCAAGCCTTTGCTCTTTCACCATCTCTCTCTGCCCTCTCCTTGACTTTCCACTGAGTGATGAGGTCTAGAGTGACTTAGTGTGTAAAGCCAGTGCCTGGATGTGATCTGAAAATACAATGTGAAGGGAACAGATGATGCCAGTGAAAAAGGGGAGCGGAGCGTTCAGGAATGAAAGAAAGCGAGATTCGTTGGTTTTATGGAAGGAGGTGGGAAGTATTGGAAGGAACGGAGGATGTGGATAGAGGGCAGTGTTGAAGGAGAAAGGGAGAGGAGAAGGGAAGATGTGAGGAAGAGTGAGAGAAGAGATGAAAGAAACAAAGCAACGCTGTGCCTAAGTGCAGCCGCACAGAGGCTATAGACTCTTGGTTGATAGCTACTTGATTAATATAATTGTTGATAGACTTAAAGTTTTAAGAAAAACACTACTGACAGGCAGAATTCCTGGCACAATGCACTTTTTTTAGGTCTTTTTGAGAACAGTGTTTTTCCCGAGTTCTTTCTGGAAAGAAAATCCTGTCCAAACATGTTGGCCAATCATAAGCCTGAAAAAAAGCTATATCCAAAAGGCTACCTGGCTGCAATGGCGCATTGATCGCTCCATTGCGCATTCTAACGCCTCTGTTCCTCAATGTAGTGGAAGAGTAACTGCACATGTATATAGAATCAGCACTATTTTGCCACGTCCGCCATAGCACGAAATGTTGCTATATTTCTGACGCTTCACAAAGTGAAAAATATTGCACACTCAATAACTCAGTTTTCCCTGTCTACACGACAACAGTGAAAGCAGAGTTTCTGAAATGTCCTCCCTGTCAGGATTTTTTCAAAAGTTTTCCACTTTCAATGAATTAAAACGCAGTTTATGTATGGACGAATTGCCAAAACACAATGAAAAAGCTACGTTTAAAAAAATACCTGTGTACATGAGGCCTGAACCTCTGTTTGAGTCAATCTTCTCTCCTTATTCTCAGATTTAGTCAATTTTGCTAGTTTAACTATAAATAAAAAAGGGACCAGTCTTTTTTCCGTTATGTTATTACAGTGTATGCAATAACCAGGCTTTTCCAGCATGTTCTTGTTACATTTGCTAATTTAATTTAGTTTTTTAAAACTGTCCCATTTCGAGACAACAACATTGTATCTCTGTCCCAAGCCCAGCGCTGCTGTGCGAGCTCCACGTGGCCTGGTAGTATAAAGTGTACTGTATGTGCATGCGATTATGCTAATGAGCGTACAGTTACATGATCGTCCTTTATGGCCATCTGTCGTTCTGCCCACGATCGATCAAGGTCGTGTCAGCTGAGCTCGCTCCGGGACTTCGCTGTGATGAATTCATCATCTCCTCGTACAGGCACGTTCAGCGTTTCCTGACGAGAGCGGTGACAGCCCTCTGCCTCTGCGCTCATGTCATGTGGAAACTTTTTATATCGGCTCATACCAAGAGACAAGGTTGGGTCAGTCAGCCAACACTCAGACACTACCTGGAGGCTATTAAACTTCATCATGGTGTACAGCACAAAAACGGTGCTCCGTGATGATCTATAAGAGATTTTTAGTATTGTAAAAGATGTCAAACTTTTCACCTTCACTACAGATTATTATAGAACTCTCACATTCCTATGGCAGTGGGTTATCATTACCCACTTGTATCAGGTTTATAGCTACTAAAAGGAAGGACTTTATGGTCACCATTCCACACCCTGTCTAAAATTGACTTGAAATCACTCCAAGTCCAATTCCAATTCTAATTTTCCTGTTACGGCTCAGGTGGAATAAGGAGATATATAGGAGTGGAAGTCATTTGTATGATGTTTTAGTCCTTGAGGGTCTTTACAATGTCATCCGTGATCTGAGTTGAGATCCAGCACTCCAGAGTATATTGACTGTATATAGACGGTAACTCATATGAAACCCACAAAACAGGGGGGACATTTTATCTTGCATTTGTGCTACAATGTCCTGTCACATATGAGAGGTATTTTGCTTGGTTTGCCTTGTGGTCAGTAACAGAAGAGTGAACATATTGTGTGAGGGAAAATAGAATAATAGAAAAACAACTATGTCACTATGTGAGGTGAAATGCAGAGGAGAAATGGGATAATGAAAGAGAAATGGACAGAAGTGTGGCCAGACTGATGGACAATGGCCCGGCTGTAAGCAAGAAAACGTTCCTTCATTCATGATCTGTAAGGGCTGCTGCTTAACATCCAGCATGAAAGTGGCTATCAACTAGGGTTTTCCCGATTGCAAGTATCAGATCGGAGCCGATATGGGCATTTTTTTACCTATGCTAGGCTGAGGCCTTTTCAGCAGCCCTTTTCAGTGGCCCTTTGCTGCGTGTCACCCCCATCTCTCTCCCACCTTTCCTGTCCATCAACTGTCACTCTGAAATAAAGGGGAAAAAAGCCCCAAAAAATGATCTTTAAAAAAAAAAAAATACATGAATCGGGACTCGGTATCGGCAGATATTCAATATTTAAAAAATCGGATTGGGCACGGGGGCCAAAAAAGCTGATCGGGACATCCCTACTATCAACCCTAAGAACCCCATTGACGCAGTCTGTCTAACATCTCCGAGTCATAACTTAGTGAAATGGGAATACATATATGTATGTCATACACATGTTGGAATCACCCTGAATTCAATTGTTCAGCGATATAAGTGATAGAAATAGGCTGCTCCTTATAACTTGACATCTTGCCTCATCACTTTTCACTTTGGAGCATGATAATGTGCTTTTCTTTGTAGATCTTAGATCTTACAGTCAGATGAATTACTCGGGATGCATGGCAACAACAGGTTTATGTGTCTGTGAGTCGGCCCAAGTAGTTTTGGGTTTGGGTGAGCGAGCGGCCTTTTCTCCCACAGCTCCACACCGTGATGGGTGTGGCTCAAAACGCAGTTCTCTCCCTCTGCATCTTTATGTCTACTCATTATCAGGAAGAGGCCAGTGTTGGTCTTCTGGGAGTTAAACGGAGTGGTGGGTGACCTTCGCTGGCTGTGGGCTGCCGTCCAGCTCTACAGCTCTGTAAGCAGGCCGACCAGCAACGCTACAGCCTCAGCATGACTAATGAGGCTGATTCAGACAGAGAGAGGGAGATACTATCCTCTATGTGTGTGTAGGACTCACTTTTTCTCCCTTTTTCTGCGTCTCTCCCTCTATGTATACTTTTGTGTGCTCATTTGTGTGTGTGTGTGTGTGTGTGTGTGTGTGTGTGTGTGTGTGTGTGTGTGTGTGTGTGTGTGTGCGTGTGCGTGTGCGTGCCCACCTCTTATCCTGGCCTCCAAAGAAGAGGGACAAAACAACAGAAGGAACAAACAGAGGAAAATGGGATGATAATAAGAAGTGTGTGTGTGTGTGTGTGTGTGTGTGTGTGTGTGTGTGTGTGTGTGTGTGTGTGTGTGTGTGTGTGTGTGTGTGTGTGTGTTGCATTGTCTGTAAAACCACAAGGTGGACGACAGAGGGAAAATTGGCTGCAATAACAGAGACCAAGAAGACTCTTTTGTTATTGCCCTCTCTTTCGCTTAATCTACCCCTCTCTGTCCTTCTCTTCCTCTATCTTTTCTCTCACTCACTCTGTCTCTTTTTTTCTCTGAGCACAATAGAGTTTATTAATATTTATCAGTGTTGATCACTGCTGGCCAGGATTATAGTCTATTTCTATCCTGTCTTCCAGGCGGCTGATGTGTGTGTGTGTGTGTGTGTGTGTGTGTGTGTGTGTGTGTGTGTGTGTGTGTGTGTGTCCGTTCTCACGGCTTCATTCTTTCTTTGTCGCTCAATTGTATCTTCAGTGTCATTACTGTTAGCTTGTGCCTCAGTGGACAGATCACCCACATTGCATCATGCTTTGGGCCTGCTGGGTGGGGAATATCAAGGCTCTAATGGCTGTGCTTGCATCATGCACACTAATATTTCCCCATACAGTAACCCTACAATGACAGATAACCTCTTCTCCTAGCTAGTAGACATTTGGATAAGGGATATTGAGCGGTATATTTCCGTGATATCTGCAATACTGACAGGTTTGTTCTTGCGAGCTCTAGAGGCCTCACGATACGATATCATCACGATACTTATGTCACGATACGATATTATTGCGATTTTAAACATAGTGCAATATTCTGCGATATATTGCAATTTACTACCTTTTTTCCCAACTTCAAATTTTTCCCAATTTCAAATGATGTCCCCAAAAGGAAACTTTGTCAACATCTGTTTTATCTAAAAAGATACATTTCTCGGTTTGTTCATCTCATTTCAATTTTATCACTGCAAAATGGGATTGTCAAGCAGACAAACTGACCAACACATATATAATAATACATCAATACTTGGCGTCTGTGTATCGATACAGTATTGCCACGGAAAATATCTCGATACTATGGTGTATCGATTTTTTCCCCCACCCCTAGCGAGCTCAGTCTTTTGAAGAATTCTGGATATTTTATATTTAATTATTATTATTTATAGAGTATTGGAGTGGGGGAAGCTATTCCAAGCATTTAGGTTACTGGAAGTAAGCGTCCCATACATTTTAAGCCAAGGCAATATAACATAACTGATGTGTATTGAAGCGTTTAGTTAAATTTCTTTTAAAAGCCCATAACTTTGTAACATAATGAAGATAAGGATTAAAACATATTGTAGATGTTAAAACATAGTATTGTAATTCAAAATCCTCTAATATGATAAAACAACAACAACGCAGCAACCAATTGAATATGATCTTACCTAAGAACAAATTCCAAATAAGGAAACATTGGTGAATGTCAGAATCTTTGTGAAAGCTGCGCAAGTGGGTTTTAAGAAGAACTTTCTTTCTGAAGAACAGTTGGTGAATGGCACTCATTGTTTCTTGAAGAGGTGAAAACAACCCTGAGAACAGATGGTGTTATCTCAGGCCACGGGAAGAAAAGAAAAGTTTTTGTGACTCAGTGGGAGACTAAGTGACTTGTAAAGATGAATTTTCCTGGCAGTGCAGTGATAAATACATACAGTGCCGAGGTGAATTGCTGTCAAATGCTGTCTAGAATAGAGCCCATTGAGGGAAACACTTTTTGATGAGGTGCAGTTTTCACTCCTGCCTCTTGAGACATTTTGATGCATGACGCAGCAAAATATGACATACCTTGAGGCATTGTAATGACTTCAGCTGTAACACTTCCCCATAATGTTTTTGTCTTGTGATATTTTCCGCCCTCGGGCTGAATCACGTGGTGCCCACCATTCTGTGAAATCCTTCTAACTTATAGTGAATTCTCAATAGGGGAACTTCTCAGATCCAACTACAGAATGGATTGGTGCCTGTGAACTAAATTTACTGCGCAGTGAGTGGTGTTCATGGTTAACTCTCTCACTTGCCAACATGGAATAATGGCTGCTATAGGCTCTTGAGAGTGTCAGTATTTTGGAGCGTGTGGCTGCTTAGCCTTAAAGCTGTATGAGTTGGACCTAAAGTGACCTTTTCTTCCTCAGAAACTCACCAGTAGTCTGGAAGAGATTTCCGACTGGACGCTGAGCAGATACTGCTGTTTAACAACCTTAGTATATCAGAGTGTCACATTTTGAAACGAACAGCTCTTCTCTGTCAAGAAAGACTGAAATCAAACGTGGTTAAGTGGTGCAACAATTCACTAAACCCTAAACTATACTCGCCCCTGTGTCAAATATCATTTATGAGTCCACCAAACAATCTGCTCAGAGGGAACAGAACACACTGGATGTCTAATGCATATCTTCTATAGCTGCTTAACTGGGTCAAAAAGGCAATAAGTTCTTCCGTTTACGCAAACCTGTGCTGGTCGCCCGGGACACAAATCTCTGCAGCACACTCACAAACTGCTGACCTGCAGCATCTAATGAAGAGTGTAATTATTTATTGATGGGCATTTATGCTGTGTTTGTATATGTGTGCATGTTTGTGCAAACATTCATTAATGCATTTGTTTCTTTAATTATTCATATATGTGTGCATGTGTCAATGCAGGGGTGTACATCTTTGTGTGTGGGTGTGTGTGTAAAGCAGTCTGTCCCAGCTGTGTTTAGTTTTTCCTGCTAGCTGCTCACCAGGCCGCTGTGAGAGGAGATAAAGCTTAAAGATATGTTTTGGCTTCTTATTGTTGTGTGTGGAGATCAGTGTTGGGCAAGTTACTTCCAAAATGTAATACATTATAGATTACTAGTTACTGTCATTTGAGAGTAATTAGTTATATTACAATATTACTGTCTCTGAATTGTAATGCGTTACACTACTTTTGCATTACTTTTGAGTTACTTTCACCAAAATAACAGGGGATGTTTGATTTGGCAGCTAGCTTGTGAATTTCACCACCGGATCAATAAAGTCTCCTATTTATCCACTTAAATACATCATAGATTATTCATATTTTGTATAATTAATATAAATATGCAAAGTAACTAAATCTATAAAAAATAGATAAGTAAAACGTATAATAGGCAAGTAGGAGAAAATGAAAATACTCAATTAAAAGTACGGCATTGTTGTAAAATGTTTGTTTATAGCACTTGAATAAGAAATTCATGTTGTTTAGTTTAAAACACTCTAAAGGAAATGTTCAATTATAGTGTGATTAAAACTCACTATTTACATTATTTACAGTACTTGATTTACAGCTGATTTGTGAAAAGGTAGCCTACACAACCTTATTTAACAGTAATTTAGTTTTACTGCGAATAGTCACAGGAAGTGCTTTTATTTTGAAGTATGCTACACGGAAGTTGTCTGTTGTGTAGCCTACTCTTGCTAGCTTACTGAGAAGCAACATGTCCGTCAGGCTCAAGTTGTTCACTTTCTTGTTTATAAAACTGCAACATATTGAACAGTAAATGGTCACAGTAAAAGACAAGCGTTTTTGGTCGTCATTCGAAGCCATTCCACTACAGGCAGAGTTACTCTCCACAGCTGATAAAAATGCAATGATATTTACGTGTAGCAAGCCTCAGCATTAATTCCCGACATGTTTATATCTGTCAGCCGCTGACGTACCGTCACCTGTTGGGACATACATGCTGTCCGTACCGTCTCTGATTCTGGCTCTGACCACGGGAACAGAAACAGGACAGCTCACTTCAATGCAGCGTAATAACTCCTGAAAATAATATCCATCTCGCAAATGTATCTGTCTCTGCAGTCATCTCAACCATCGTATACAGCGACAGGAAAATAATACGGCTTTTTTTTTTTCCTGTGAAGAAATGTGTCGCGGTGTTGGTGAATTCTTAAAAAAAACAATGCACCACTAAATGTTGCGTTAAAATGCGTTGTAACTCGCGTTACTGAGATTGTAACGAGTATAATATTACCGAAATTTAATTAGTAATGTGTTATATTACTGCGTTACAGCAAAAAGGAATACATTACTGTAATTGCGTTACTTTTGTAACGCGTTACTCCCAACACTGGTGGAGATGCCTGTCTGCGTGCGTACACACAGACGCAATCTTTTCAATATTTGTTTTTTTAGTATACATTTGAAATTAATTCCACTAACGCTTTTCATCAGCATTTCATCAGTGTGACTTGTATCTCAAATATTTGTATTAAAAAAAAACAAAAAAACTTAAAGGCAGGGTTGGTAATGTTGATTAGTTAGCAAGATTTGAAAGTAGCGTCTCCTCTGGCTCCATCTAACCCCTCCCCCTGCCCTCGGGGCTCCGACCCCAAGGGGGTAAGCGAGCATCCGGAAAGCGTACCTCCTATGGGGAGACTCTTAGGCTAACAAGCCATCACCTGCCGTTAGCATTCCATTGACTGCCATTCATTTTAGCGTCACTTTGACAGTGAATAACTTTACATCTGAAGCGTTTAAAGACTATTTGTCCATTGTTTATTTCTAAAGAAACACGATAATGTATACAAGGCTCCATTACCTTGTATCTCACGTTATGGCCCCGTAGCAGACGTTTTTGTAAAAATAGGCTAACGATTGTATCATAACCACGCAACTTTCTGTCGGTCTTTGGTGTTTTTTGCCCCCAACGTCTCCTCCCAGGCAGCACGGCAATGGTTATGTTTAGGGTTAAGGTTAGGGTTAGCTGCCTGGAAGGCGCTGTTGGAGGCAAAAAACACCATTGAGTCTTTCTGTCGCATAGTTGATAAATTACCGTATACCGGTAGTCAGGAGAAGCTCGCAGGCAGTTTCGACTTACATTAGCTGTTTAAGTTTAATTACTAATGTTAACTAGCATTTTAGTTAGCAATAATTAGCCTGTGCCTATGTTATCTCCTTACATATACCTACGCTCTCCATCTCTGCAACAATTGGAATGATTGAGATTTCTCTTGGCACAGCTACCAGAAGACTTCCAACTTTCAGACAGGTTGCTCACGTCACATCTACGTCGTCAAGCTCAGTTTGAGGCTGCGCAGTAACGCTCAGCCATCACCGGAAAAGTGCTTCTAATAGACTTCACTGGTCTCCGTCGAAGTCTAAGGCGTCGCTGTGTCCATTATTTTACTGTCTATGTCCGACCCGCACGGCAGACATCCCGGAGTACCGCTGGGTCACTGCTTCAGAGCACAGCGGAGAAAGGAGCGCAATTTTACTTCATCTCTCATTCACCGATAAGCAAACACTGAATATTATCATACTGAATGTTTGAAACAAACACAACTACTGTTAGCAATGCGGCAACGACGACACGCATTGAGTTCAGGCTAATACAGGAGGGGTAGAGTACGTTCAGCGGGACAAGGAGGCCTCCAGTGTTTTGGGTTGTTCAGTTATGTATCTTAAATATGATTTTCCAGTTGTTGTCTTATTTGTAAGTAGTAATAAGTATTTGGCTGATGTTGTTGAGCAAAATACGAAATACTTACTGTACAAAAATATATTTCACTTTTGTGAGCCATCCAACAACAAAAAGCCTTGCATTCACTCATAATTCTGTTAGAGACTGTCCTCCCCGAAAAACGCTCCCATAGGTCGTTTGTTCAAGCAGCAGTTACGACTCATGTTGATGTTTATAGTGGCGGCGCCCTCAAGTGGCCTCCTGTAATTATTACAGGAGAAAAACAGGAATTAGGGGCAGGTTTGGGTGGTGGATAGAGTCAAACACAGGTCTTTTACCCAGGAGACTGGGGTTCGAATTCCGGCGAGTTTTTTTTTTTATTTACGGAAGAAACGAGACTTCATCACGTTCCGCGTCACGTTCTGCGCCACGTTCTGCGTCACGTTCTGCTTCACATTTTGCGTCACGTTCTGCTTCACGTTCTGCATCACGTTCTGCGTCACGTGCAAAACCAGAACTTAAGTAACCTAACAAATATACTGATTTAAACCCAAATCACAATCTTTTGTAAACGTAACTGAGTAGTTGTGGTGCCTAAACCCAACCAAGTAGTTTTTTGTGCCTAAACGTAACCAAACTGCGACCGTTTCAGAACTTTGACGACGCGTTTAAAACCGCGACCGTTACAGTATGTTCTGTTGTTTAGATATGAGGACAGATAATGTCCTGTGGGTCGTATTAGAGGGCAGGAATAAACAACCTGTGTCGTCGTATGGTTTGGAGGACTTGTTGTTCTGAAGAAATTGTGTTCAACAAGCCATTGCATATCTGCGTGTGTGTATTGTCATAAGCATGTGTGTGTAGTTGGAGCCACAGTATGTGCCTGTATAGTCAGCACACTCCACCCTCCTGTGTCAGTCTGTGCCTACCACTTTCACCCCACAGCAGTACAGTGCATCTCACAGGCTGCCATATTTGGGTAAATCCCTGTAGTGGGCTGTAATAATTGGATTATAGCTGTCAGGGAAGGCTTCAATTCAGATTACACAGATTATAGTCTGCAGTGCTCAGATGGACAACGTGGTTTAAAGAGCATCATCTGGCTTGTGTTACATAGAAAGAGCATTTTGGCCAATGTGCATGTTTGCCTACATTTGGTAAATGAAGGCCAAGAAGTAATAGATGTGTCATAGCAGACTGAGGTGGACCAGACACAGCAGAGTACAGTAAAGAAAGAATCGGCATTCGATCTGGATTATTTTGGCCGGTAGCAATCCATAAAAAATATCCACGGATAGGGCTGGGTATGGTTCAAGAATGTTCGATACCGGTACTGATACCAATACTGTGACGTCGATACCAGTTCCTAAACTATACTTTTTTTGATACCTATTTTATAAAAAAATAAATAAATAACAACATTACACAAATCCTTTTATTTATTTTTTTAGCTCCTACACTACTACGTGAGCCTTGTTTCTCTGCGCAACATAGTGTTTTTCCTGCATGCCTCTATGATGTGTAACGTTATGTTAGACAGCCAATCACAAGTATTATTAGATGTTGGTAGAATCATGCTGCATGCTTATTGGCCAACTTAGGCTGGTGAGATTTACTCATTAGGTATTGAAACTGGTTATTGAATGACGAGGCATTTTTCAATACTCGATAGAAGCATTTCGGTCGAGGCCTGAAAAGTATTGAATTCGGTACCCAGCCCTATGCATGGAACAGGCCTGATACCGATCTTAGGATAATATCTCTCTACACCTCTAGAGATCTATTTAGTTCTCTATGTAGAAATGCAGACATCCAGACAAACGCATAGACACGGTTACATTATTACTTTAAGATATGATTGCATGTACTATAAATGATACCAGATAGAGGCTCATAAGATATAAAATTAGATGAGACGCAATTATTAATTTCTATCAGTAAAGAAATTAAAAGGTGAAAAGCTTGGAATTACACATTTGTACTAGACTCAAATGCAGCTGAGATTTGGAACATTAAAGTTTTGGTGTACCATCTGGCAAAACTGTCAGATGCTTTCATTATGTTTCTTTAACCACAAAATATAAAACAATCCCCATGAGCATAAAGTGACATTTAGGAATTGTGGATCTCAATTTAGATTAAGATAAAAGTCATTCAGAGCCTCACAATTCTACTTTGAAGTATACGGCAAACACTACAAACATAAAGATGAAAATACACATTCACAGCATGTTCAAAGTGTGCGTCACTGCTGTCAACAAATGTGTAGTGTGCCAGAAAAGCGACATGCCAGACTGAAGCTTTCCATGTGGAATTAGCTCAGTGGATGGCCAAGGCCATCTGAGGTAAAGCGAGCTGATGTCCCACTGTGGCACATTAACCTATATGGCCAACTGACACTGGAGTGCTGGAGCCAAGCCCTGTCTTTCCACACAGCTCTGTCTCTCAGGATTTCCTCTAGTACGTTTTGTTTTTCTGCGCCTTTTATGAAATTATGACCCAGAAAAGTTTCCCCACTGGGATTCAGTCTTGACAACTGCAGAAACCGGCAGAGATTTAAAAATCTGCTCCACCTTGTTTTTGAAATCACCAGTGTGTAGGGCCAAACCCACGATTCGGTTCGTATCACGATTTTTGACCCATGATTCGATACAAATCTCAATTTTTTTTTTTTTTTGGGGGGGGGTGGGGGTTGTTGAAAGAGAGTTATACTCAGTAAACGTAATACAACTTTTTTTCTGCCACATGGATGGCATCGTTTTGTCATTGATTACATGCCACTTTTCAACACAGTAATATACGAGACCTTGTTTACTGATATTGATTGATTTCAATATCGATCGATCAAACACCAAAGATTATTTTGTACCTTAAAATAATGTTTCCAAAATCGTTTCAGTGGTTCATTAACTCATTTGAATGAGACATAAGAATAATGGTAATGGTAACAGTAATGGACAATTCCGCTTCCAACCTGTAGGGGGACCGAAGAGGAAAAGTGCTTTGGTGCCTACTGTAAAGGTGCTGGTTGACAAGTAGCTAATACTAATGCTTGGTCTATAATGTTAGCTAATTATTGGTGGGTAACATAAGATTACGACATTGTTCAACACGCTCAGTTATTTTTAGATTTCGGTTTCATATCGCATATCGTTACAGCCCTACCAGTGTGGCACTGAAAGCAATAGGCTCGCATTCACAATAATGCCTCTTCGTTTACACTGTGCAATTAAACCAATTATCCCAAAAGAGTGTTTTAAGGTGTTTTAAAGTATATTGAGTGTGACAAATATTGGAGCTGATGAGGCTTCCTGCATGCACCGATCCCTGTGTTAAATAATGGGGGGGGGGGGGGGGGGGAAAGACATTAGAGGATAAGTTCGACAACTGTGTGTGATTATTGCCAGGCCTGGGCAGATAATTTCCTATTTTATTTTCCATTTTTACCTGCTTGTGTTGATGCATATATTCAGGAGAGTAGGGAAAAGGGAGGGAAAGAAAGAAAAGGTAACTGGTATTGCGATCTCTAAATATTCACACACCCACACACACACACACACACACGCACACGCACACGTTCACACATCATGGTTGCAGGTCAGTCAAGCTTTGTATGTTTTCATTTAAAATGTTTAAGCTCCTCGCATTGGCACATCTGTTTTCAATCACAGAGGGGGGGAGTGAAGGAAATGGAGAAAAAGAAAGCGAGATAAAGAAAGGAATGAGAGAAAATAATGGAGGAATCCAAGAATGGAAGAAAAGAAGATAGGCGTATGTGTAGAGAAGATGAAACCAACAGAGCAAGTAAACTTTGTGGAATAAATCTAGCTCTGCAAAATAAATGTTGATCTCTTGGCATCCAAGCTATTCCTCTGCCTCTGGCCTATGGGGCTGAAGTCTCTCTCTCTTCCTCTCTCTCTCTCTGTTCGCCTGCAGCTTTTCGTTCCACCAGAGCACATATCCTTGCTGCCAGGCTCTCCCTTCATCTCTAACTTAATGCTCCTCATTTCACCCAAGCCAAAACAACAGATGCTAAAATGTCAAAGTGCCTTCCCCTCACTCATGGACTCACAGAAAAGTAAAAAAAAAACGTTTACCAAAAGAATTAAAAGCATCGGGACAGTGATGCCCTGTTCGGTATGCAGAAATCAGGAGCAGGCAGTTCCCTCCAATGTCAGTGATGAAGTAACCAAATAGTGCCCAATGGTCTTAGTGGCCCTTGGCTTGCTAAAATAAAATCAGTGATGCCAGTCCTACTAAGACGGTCAAATGTTCAGCTGTTTTGCCGGATATATTACAGCGTGAAGGGAATGGCTAAGCTAAGAGAGATCTAGAGTGGAAGATTTTTGCAGATAATTTGCCAAATGAGGGAACAAAATAGAATTTTTCTCGTTATTTTTCATGTGTGGCAATGGTAAAAACAAGCTTATAATATTACTTCCAACAATTATTATTACTAGGGCTGTACTGAATCTCTTGAGGGTTTCACCCCGTCCCTCCCTCTCTAAGCTTTTTTTTTGTCTAAAAAAGAAAGGAAATGTTCTTATATATATTTTCCTTATTAAACAGAAAAATACAATTGTACACCTTCTGAATTCAAGTTTCTCTTTTTCACCGAACTAAAACTAGCATAATTGCCTTGTTAACTCATGAAAACACACTCCAGACAAACTCGACAGAAACAAGATACATTTCACCCAAATTGTCTTGATTAGTCTTGTCACTGTTCCAACAATCAGCAACTCTCCTTTGGTCCAACTAAACCCTACATTCACCAAGTTAGATGTGAAAATGTTCTGGCTCTACGTGCTGTTTTTCCCTGCTGTCTCTCTCTGCTGTTGCTGGCCTCTTTGTGAGAGCCGAGTGAGAGGCGCTGCTCAGCCGTGAGAAAAACAATTGAATTAGCAAAATAAAATGACAAAATAGACCAAAAAATACGATAACTAGCAATGTACTCCAATCGCCGATATATTCGCCCAATCGCCCAACCCAATGTTGATTTAGAATTCAAATGTCAACCTTTTGAATGAAGCTTCAAACTATTCTATACAACACTAATTAATACCAATTGTGATGTACCAAACCATAAAGGAAAACACTACTTTTGGGGAAGTTTTCCCTTTTGGTACTTACTTATGAAATGTACCATGTGGAGTTTTCTTGTGATCAAAAAATAACATTTACGCTTTGTGTGTATCCTTGAGGGATTGTTGAATGCAATTAAACAATTTGAAAGCAGATTTTCTTGAATCTGCATTTTCATTTGCTATCTTCATTGTATTTGCTGCTTTCATCTTTCAAAGGAAACGGGGAATGTTGCAGTTATGGTAAAATGGTATTGCTAACCGCTTAGCCGCCAGGACACCTGCTATCTTCTCCCCTGTCTTTACAGGCACATTGATATGCTTTTCTCATTACCACCACCAACTGTCGATCAGTAAATGAGCTTTAAACATTTTGTGCATACATTTGAGACATTGTTTGCATGCTACTAAAAGCACAAGATGCAAACAAAATAATGACCTGCTCATTAAAACATTGCTCAATTGTGCTACCAGTTGCCAAAAACTCCACAAGGTACCTTTAAATGAGAACAGATAAAAACCTCATGTGCCATTCATTGTGATTAGCCCCAGTTCTCCATTATATTTGTAGATCCATCACCTGTGTTGATGACAGTTAACTCCATTCTTACATAATCAAGATTCAGTACCAATAATAAAGCAACTTTATTTGCCCATTTGAATACTGTTACAAAGGCTAGTTGTGACAAATGGTGTCTTTTGCTTCTTGTGCTTATCCTGTTATGAGTTATTATAGCAACTGCAGTGATATAAGGCGGGCACTGTAGGTCTGTTTGACAGCATGTGTGTGTGGGTGTGAGATGCAGATGCTTGTAGTTCTGTTGCCATTAGAGCAGACTGCACTGCCAGATGTCTGCACAAAGTCCACTCTGTGTGTGTGTGTGTGTGTGTGTGTGTGTGTGTGTGTGTGTGTGTGTGTGTGTGTGTGTGTTTGTGTGCGTGAATATCTTGCTGTGGCTGTACACTTTCCTCTTTCCCACTAAACGCACATACTCTGTCTCACCCACAGGCACACAAAACAACAATGGAATGTGTGTGCATGCATATATTTGTGTGTGTGTGTGTGTGTGTGTGTGTGTGTGTGTGTGTGTTTTTTAAGCATGTCAAAGCTTCAAGTGTCCCAGTCTGTTAGACAGATGTTTAAGATCTCTGTTGCACTATCCGTACCTTGTCACACACACACACACACACACACACACACACACACACACACACACACACACACACACACACACACACACACACACACACACAGTCTTTATTTCTCTTTCATATACACTGACAAACAAACATGCACACACACACTCACTCACTCATTAACAACCAATTAGAGAGCAGATATTGGCTCACTGGGGGAAACTAAAGGCCAGCCAGTGCTGTTCTCCGCTTCCAACGCCAAGTTACAACAAATACCTGGATGCAGGCCAGGAGGGTGTGTGTGTGTGTGTGTGTGTGTGTGTGTTGACTTCTCTTTCCCAAGTTTGGCAGTCCAATCTCATCTCCTTTCTTTATTAAAAAAAGACACACACACTAAACTAACCCTCACATAATTAAATGCATTTTTTTCACTCTGCAAGTCTTGTTGTTCATTGCATCAGCCATGCTGGCTGTCTCAGTAGTACAACTCTCGCTTCAACATTATCTTTCTCACATGGGAATGTGGCACAAGCTATGTTTAACACACACACACACACACACACACACACACACACACACACACACACACACACACACACACACACACACACACACACGCACACACACTCACACACTCATTCTCAGTGGGATTGGAGCAATGTGTTTATGCCAGTATTGCATGAGGAGATGCTTGAGCGTGTTGACAACATCTCTCTATCTCTCCCTCTCTGTTTACCTCAATCACTGTCTCTAACTCACTCATTCTCTCTCCATTTCTAGCTTTTTGAGATGTGATTTTCAGTGCTCTCTTACATGTGCAAATAAATGAAGATTTGGAGAAAAAAAATACTGACAATTTAAAAGAACACACTGACTTATTGCTTATTGGGACTTTAGCTTATTCACCGTAACCCCCAGAGTTAGATAAGTCAATACATACCCTTCTCATCTCTGTGCGTGTTGTAACTCTATTATATATACAATAGACTATATTCTCAGAAAGGCAAAGCTTTTCTACTCTCTGCTCGGGGCTTCTCAGGTGCTGCAAGCAAGTAGCAGAAGTAGCAGTGCTTCGCCTTTCTGAGAATATAGTTCCCAGTTTATATACGGTTAGAAGATGGCTGTGTCTCATGTGACCTTGTTATTTGTACACGCTGTGACTATACAAATCACAACATGTAAATAGGAACATGTTGGCGTTATTTTGTCACTTATTCGGTGCAGTAGGCTAGTTGGAACCAGTTACCTTCAGGATCCGTGCTAGGCTAAGCTACCGGTGGAACCGTCGGACAGAGTTACAACATGCACGGAGATGAGAAGGGTATGTATGGACTTATCTAACTCTGGGGGTTACGGTGAATAAGCTAAAGTCCCAATAAGTCGCCGTGTTCCTTTAAGTTGATTAGATACATGTAGATGCTTTTTTACCACAGTGAACTGAAAAAAGAGAGTTACAGAGAGAGAGAGAGAGGTGCACACAATGCTTCCTATATGGCTTATAATGGGTTTTTGATTTCAGAGTAAAGGTCTTCACAGATCCAGACTTATTGAAAAACTACTCGGACTTAATGTACATAAAAATAATGATTAAAAAAAGGAGGCCTGATCTCAAACAGAACCGAAGAAGTCAGAACCGGTCCAAAGCAAACCCTATTGGATAGTAAGCCCCGATCCAAAATGCAGTTAATAAATGTCAAAAAAAAGAAGGGAAATACACATAGAAGGTTACTGAAATAGTAGTTTTACAATGGATGTGTGCCCTGTTAGTGTGATAATGTTGGTGAAGTGATCTTCCCCAGGTGCTACATCTTCTGATACCACAGTATGGTCCTGGCAGCTCTTATGCTTATATGGTTAATGGACAATTCAAACTCTCTCTGTCTGTCTCCTGCTCGCTTGCACTCTTCCTCGATTGAGGCTCATTAGTGGCGACAAGAGCGCTGTTGACCCTTAGCCTTCCCCTATGTCTTTCCTCCCTATCTCCCCTATTTCTTTTTGCTTTTTTCTCTACCCATCTCCTCTCCTTTCTCTTCATCTCACTTGCCCCACTCTTTCCCTCATCACCCCATCATCATTCACCCAGCAAGAGTTTGGCAGGGGTCTGTGTGTGTGTGTGTGTGTGTGTGTGTGTGTGTGTGTGTGTGCGCGCGCATGTGTGTGTGTGTGTGTGTGTGTGTGCGCGCATGTGTGTTTGTGGGTGTGTGTGTGTGTGTGTGTGTGCGTGTGTGTTGCCAGGGGCCAGCCTGCGCCTGTGTACAGCAGAGGTCTTCGGCAAGGACAACACAGGGGACTCTGTCCTTGTCTAAACCCCTGGAAATAGAACAAAAGTGTGTGTGTGTGTGTGTGTGTGTGTGTGTCTGTGTGTGTGTGTGTGTGTGTTAATGCAATGTACAGTGTTCTGAGTATGAGCTATAGCTTGTAATAATAATAGCATGGTCAGAGGTCCAGTAGACCAACAGGGACAAGTTAGGTAGAGCTAATAAAAGCACTAATAAAAGACTATTGTGCGTCACCTTATGTTAGGGACACCGTAAAAGGTTATTACACTGATTTACACCAAACACTGTTCTACCATCCAGGTGACAATTCTGTCATAGCATTTGAACATATATGAACAGAAATGAAAGACAGTACAGTCCTTTAAGTACACATTGAATTTGAAACCTCAGTGGCAGAAAGTAGATTCAGTAAAAGGCTGTTTTGAGTTCTGCAGCTGATGATCAAAGTACGATTTAACCACTCCAGGCTCTGATATGACATTTAATTGATGATGAGGGTTTCTAGCATTTGTAAACATTAATAAAATAAAGTCTTCCTTTTTTGTTAAATCTATAATAAAAAAAAAGTATGTTGCTCAAATTAAGGTATCGATCAACTTATTATTTTGGTATTGCAATAACAGTCCTGAATCTCAGGTGTACCCAGCAGTGGTTTTCAGTAAGGTGGGGTAAATGTAAAGTATTAAAATATATGTTTCATTCAGAGTTGTTTTGGACCAGACATCAACATTTGACCCCTGTTCTGAGTGTCCCCTTAATATCTGTCTAATAATGAGCCTAAATGTGAAATGGACAGGGGCCCCATACACTTTTATTTACTTACACTTACACCACATGTATATTTCTCCATTGACCAGACCACAAATCTGATTGCACCCATTTGTAGTCTTAGACATTAGAATAAACAGAGGGTGATCACATGATGAAATGAAATCAGGCTCTTCGGTCCCTTCCGTATTGGTGGCTATAAGAGCTGCAGCGTCTCCTCAATGAGTTGCTGTATAGAGAAATGATAGAGTAGGCAGACTGTAGGAATTACATGTCTACAAGGCACACAACAGCTAGCAGATGTCAGGTCTGTGTGAGGCCACATTTGTCTGCAGTGAAAACACGTCTACTGAACGCTCCACTGTGCCTCAATCTGAGCTGTTGACTCTATGGTAATGATGCAAGTCAGGCTAAACATAACAAACCATTAGCGTCCTCAGCATGCCGACAACAGTGCTGCGAAGATGGCGATCTCACTTCTGTGTGTGCGAGCTCGACAGACACTGGGAATGCAGATTAGTTTACAAGTACGAGGCGCCGGCATAAATAAATCGGGGCCCAGTGATGCAATTACAAGCTACCATAATAAACAGTTTTTTCAGACTCAAACCCTCGATTTGGACACAAAATGGATAGCAGGCCTGTTTTTTAGGGGAGCAGAACGCTAGTGGTTTTGATACAGATATATGCTAATATTCATTAGCATTGATTTTGACCATCATGCCATATTGGTGTTCTTTTTAGGCCCTATTTTATGTTTCCATTTTGAGGGAAAGACCTCTGCAACAACATTTAGTTATTTATCTCAACAATCATGCAACCTGTAAATGCTTCAAACCCAGGATCATCATCCTCATAATGCTCATTACAAAGGAAGGGGAAAAAGGGAGGAAGGAAGCGAAGATAGTCACAGAGAGCTGCAGGCATGTTAAAGCAGAATAACAAAGAATAACCCTCTGGGACAGAGATGATTTCCCACTGGCCAGTCCCTGTGAACCTTAAAAGAAAAAAAGGAAAGGGAGAAGAGGAATATGTGGAGACAGAGAAGTAAAAAGAGAAGAGAATGAAGAACAGGATTAACAGGAGGAGGATGGAAGGAAAAGAAGACAACAAAATAGACAGGAAATGAGGGAAAGAAATGAACGGAGGTCTGGTTCTGCTCTGTCTTTATCAGAGGAAACAAGGGAAACTGTATGGCAGGGACCCAAGGCCAGGGTTCATACTCTCACTGAGCCATGGCCGTCTCTCTTTTTCCTTCTTTCCCTCACATTTTCATTCCCTCCTATTCGTATGTGTGCTCCTTTCTTCCTCTCAGATTACTCCCAAGACAATTCCAAAATACAGAACATGTTTATGTAAATTATACAAAAGCCAAAGCTTGTGTGTGTGTGTGTGTGTGTGTGTGTGTGTGTGTGTGTAATTGTCTCTCTCTCCCTCTCTTTGTCTCACTTTGTGTCTCTGTTCATTGAAGTTAAACTTTTGCTGCCTTTGAAAGTCTGGCAGAAGGGAGACAATGTCTGGCACAGGCTTTTTCACAACCTTTTTCTTTTCAACCTGCAACACACACACACACACACACACACACACACACTTGTGTACACCAACACACGTTCCCTGACAGATTTGCTGTTATGGAGGGTTGGGGTGATCGATTAGTCTCTATAGAGAAGATACGTCTTGTAATGAACAAGAGAAAGCTGGCATGTTTGTGTATCGTGGGAGGCTTGTTTATGTTTGTGTGCGTTTGCATGTGTGTGGTCTTTATTTGTTCCCGTGACGGTTAATATATATTTGTTTGCCTTTTATTTTCTTGTTTTTGTGTGCATTTCTCATAGTAAGGACATTTTCATCCATCTGTTTTCATGCACAGTTTCAATTTGCACATAACAAAATGAGTGGATAACACAAAAAAAGTACCCTGACTGAGATGGAAAAGTTGTATTAAAGGTGCTCTAATCGATGTCACGCGTTTTTTAGGCTACAACATGTTTTGTCACATACAGCAAACATCTCCTCACTATCCGCTAGCTGCCTGTCCCCTGAACACACTGTAAAAAAAAAACGCGGTCTCTGTAGACAGCCCAGGCTCCACAAACAGCAACAAAAACAAACTGCGCCAACCTGCACCACCAAATATAACAAACAGTGTTCCAGCCAATAACCGACAAGAAGGATTTGGGGGTGGGGGTTGGGGGGTTAGTGCACAGAAGGGAGGGGGAGGGGACGAGATGAGGAGAAGGGAGGGGCGAGCTAGCCTCCGTTTTGTTTGACAATACTTTGAACGTCAACAAGAAGTGACGTCACCCAACATCGCTTAGAGCACCTTTAATATAGAGAAGTTCAATGGAAATGGACTTGGTGAAGAAATCATGTCGTACATGAAGCTTGTGATTTAAATGTCCACTGAAGATACTAAAAATAGTAGCAGATGTAAACATCAGCGCGATGATAAGACTGTAACCTTCCTCATACTAACACATTGGGGATGCCATGGTGAGGAAATTTTCCCACCGGTTAATAAACTTAACCCGCCATTTTACAGGAAAAGATATTCATTGATTTCGCTCAGTATCTTTAGAACTCTTACTTTAATCTCTGGCCTCTCCGGTCAAGCGTTTGCTGCGGAGCAGGGGCACAACAGTGGCGTGGTCCGGCTGCGACGTGGGGCGGTGGAGCTGATCATCGCGGCCACTCTAAACAAAAGTTGCCTTCAGATGCTGCATTGACAACAAATCCTCCGCCATGGCTCTCATTGAGTGATAAGTGAAGTCTGACTCCTGCTACTCTGTGCTGCAACTCTGCTGCTGTAAGGAGCGGAGCAGGCACTTAAACCCGGCCAGTGTTTAAATTTCTATATAAAACAAAAGTAAAAAAGCAAAACGAGGGTGGGCAAGTAAGTTAAAGGTGCTGTAGGTAGGATTGCGAAGATCCAGGACTAAGCCAAAAAATGTGAACATCAACAACTTCTCAGTCCCTCCCCCCGTTCCGCTAAAGCCCAAAACGTTCTCCTAAGCCCCTCCCCCCACAAGGGAGAATGAATGTGTGTGCATGAGCAGTGATTGACACGCAATTAGACACCGCCCCCTGGCCCTGATTGGTGCATCTGAACAGGGAGCTGTGGATTTTTGCAAATCACACTACAGGCTGTAGGTGGTCCCAGAGGAGCCTCATTATTTTTTTTAAATTACCTGCTTCATGTAGTTCTACTCGAACATAGGGTCAGTTTCAGCAAATATGACAGAAAGTTAGTTTTATAAGTCTTACCTACTGCACCTTTAATATGCCTGACCACCATGTAACACCAGTATCACCGATCCTATGTCATTTTATCCTCTACTCTTCTTTAATGGTTTAACGGCTCCAGACCGGAGAATTAGCCCCAACAAATGTTTATCTCGATGAACCAACTCCTAAATTTCACATAACAGTAGTAGACGGAAACACCCAGAAATTAGCATTTTCCTTTGCCGATTTTCTGGAAATTCTCTTTAAATTTGCGGTACTGTACAGTATATGCATGCACTGCATGTTCTTTAGTGTGTGTGTCTGTGTGTGTGTGTGTGTGTGTGTGTGTGTGTGTGTGTGTACATCTGTTCAATCTCCTTTCAGAGTTGTGTGGACCTGTGTATTTCCTTGTGTGCCTGTCAGTATGTGTGTACAGTATGCTTGTGTGTGTGTGTGTGTGTGTGTGTGTGTGTGTGTGTGTGTGTGTGTGTGTGTTAGGTCGCCACGGTAATTTAGATGCAGTCGATTATCTCTGTTACACATGTCCACGTTACACACTTCCTGATGCAAAAATAGCTATCACATGCTTTTAATGACATGCCTATTACACACGCACACACACACACACACACACACGTTCACGAATCAAGCGTGACATATCAACATATCGGTGCGGCAATGCGCTTGTACGAGACACTTTGATTATGATATGCTAATCTGACCTATAATTTACTTCCTGTCATGTCTCTGTCACCCCCTCCAGTGTCCTGCTGATGTGTTCACCCTCCCCTCCCCATGTTTTTTTTCCAGCTCCATTTGATTTACTAGCTGTATTGGTTTGTATCTTATTAGAAAGTACATAGCCAAAGCTGTATAGAAAGAAATCAATATTTAAAACATTAGCAAGCAACTGTTCATCCATTCAACCCATGCTGAGATGCTTAATTGCTTGGTTTGACATCATGTACTCTGAAATAACCAAATGGAGGCTGTAATGGAGAGGAAGGCATCAATCCCAGAAGCTGAAACTGCACACCTGTTAGATTGTGCTTTTTGACCTCAATGAAAGACATATATCACTGGCTGCACTTCTTTCTATCAGTTTAAGAAAAACATATTTTTTTTTTTAAAGGGAGTTGTGGAAACTGAAGTTAATTTTTCCAGTGCATGACGGCCATTAATTTCACACCATTTCTCAGTAAATTTTCAGCGGCTTGGCTTCGCTCCAGCGCCATAAAACGTCTACTAAGTGCCGCTGAGATCGAAAGCCTCCTTCTTCTTTAGGATTAATGTTAGTTTAACGACAAAGGGGATTTAAAAAGTGTTAATGGTTGAGTTAATGGCTTTCTCTTCTTCTATCCCCCCCAACACTCCAGCCGCTGCAGATTGATGATAACTTCTGCGGCCAGGACTTCAACCAGCCTCTAGGGGGCACCACCGCCATCGAAGGCATCCCGCTTTACGTGGACAAAGACGACGGCATGACCTCCGTGGCGGCCTATGACTACCGCGGACACACTGTGGCGTTCACCGGCACCCGCAGCGGACGTATGAAGAAGGTAGGCGTCCTGTGTGTGTGTGTGTGTGTGTGTGTGTGTGTGTGTGTGTGTGTGTGTGTGTGTGTGTGTGTGTGTGTGTGTGTGTGTATGCTCAGAGGCTATTTATGTAGAAGCAGTATTGCTGCTGTGGTGTGAAAACCTTGCAACTCCATTTTTGATGACTCATGGATGTGTTAACTTGCAGTAAAAGATTATAAAGTCTTTAAACTAAATTATATAATCATTCAATTCTGTTTGGCTCAGAAGTTTTTTTTCAAAGCCCACAGTATATAAACCTCAGTATATAAATTCTGAGGATCTTTCTTACACCTTGATTGACAAAATGAGAAATAAATTGCAGTGATAACTGACATAAAACTAATAAAAAAGCATAATGTGACTAAAATGGGGATTCAAATGTTCCTGCCAGAGTTGTGTGTCTATGTGTGTGTGTGTGTGTGTGTGTGTGTGTGTGTGTGCCATACTTTACACAAAACCATTTTCACTTTGAAGTAATTTTGTGTCATTTTCTGATGTATTTTCAATGGTCATTGGTTTTGGCATTGCTGACAAATGTTTTTGTCATCAGAAGTATCATTCCAGACATCAGCTGTGTGTGTGTGTGTGTGTGTGTGTGTGTGTGTGTGTGTGTGTGTGCGTGTGTGTGTGTGTGTGTGTGTGTGCGTGTGTGTGTGTGTGTGCGTGTGTGTGCGTGTGTGTGTGTGTGTGTGTGTGTGCGTGTGTGTGTGTGTGCGTGTGTGCGTGCGCGTGTGTGTGTGCGTGTGTGTGTGTGTGCGCGTGTGCGTGTGTGTGTGCGTGTGTGTGTGTGCGTGTGTGTGTGTGTGTGCGTGTGTGCGTGCGCGTGTGTGTGCGCGTGTGTGCGTGCGTGTGTGTGTGTGCGCGTGTGTGTGGTGTGTGTGTGTGTGTGTGTGTGTGTGGCTTTTCACTGCTTTCTGAACATACCAAATAAGACACACGGCAGCAGCTCTGGAGCTCTGGAGTTGTCTCCTACAGAGCGAGGTAGTGTGTGGCGAGGTAGTGTGTGTTTGTGTGTTGATGTGTAGAGATTGTGTTGTTTAACAAACTCGAGCTGTGTGGGTTTTTATCGTGCTGATTGTTGTTTGGTGGTCTAGTCAGTGTTGTCAAGAGCCAGGGAGTGTATCTGATTGGCTATAAGGTGGGTGGAGATGATTTCTTGTGTCTCCTGAGGTGAGACAACCCCATGTTGTGTGTGTGTGTGTGTGTGTGTGTGTGTGTGTGTGTGTGTTTGTGTGTGTGTTAGTTTGCATGCTTTTCCTTTCAATGGGAGCATCAGTATACATTCTCAGTCACAAGCAGTAATGTCCCATCATGTTCAGTATTCATGCAGCATGCAGTCCCGTTGTGTGCATGCCTGTGGGTTTACAGTACTGTATGTGTGTACGTACCCATGTTGAGTAGCCCACACGGTGTGTGTGCCAATCAGCCAAGGGTGTCCGTGTCACCAAACTCTGGAGACTCTATAAAACAGTCACCTGATGATAAAAATAATTGCATAAATGCATACATAATACAACATAAACAAAAAAAAGACGTTACATTCACATTTCACTGTCAGCAGCATTTACATTTAAAGTTTTTTTTTTTTTTTTTTTTTTTTTTTTTAGAAACACAATACTTTCAAGTCAACCATCATTTTGTAGGTGCTTATGTCTTTTATTTCAAATGGTGATGTCTTTGTTTGGAAGTCTTTGTGTTTACATCATACTTTCTGTCATATTCTATTAAAGCCAAATGCATTTGAAATATTCTGCTGCCACAGTTTTTGATACGAGTTTGACAGTTTAAGCATTAGGCTTGTGTGTTTCTCTAGCGGGGGGATTGTCTGTTGCAGTAATGCTGCTGTCAACTGATTTTATATAGACTATGATAATGTGCACAACACATACTGGCACATACAAGCACACACACATGCCTCCTTACACAGCTTCCTGTCTCTGGTGTTTTGCTAAGTCGACTGAAACCTGGCCCACTAGTCCTTGTGTCTGACCCCTGTTCTGTGTGTGTGTGTGTGTGTGTGTGTGTGTGTGTGTGTGTGTGTGTGTGTGTGTGTGTGTGTGTGTGTGTGCAGACAGATGATTTGTGTGGGGTTTGTTGAGTGTGTGAGGTCAGCAGATCCTGGATGATATTCCGCTGATCGGAATCCCATTTCCCCTCAGCCGGCATGTCTTCCTGTGCTCGGGAGATGGAGGGAGGAAGGTGAATACGGAGGTGGAGGCTGCCGGTGTCCTCACACAGATCAATGCAGATGCTGCAGTGACATGCTGTCGTCTGTATGAGCAGGGGAATGGCGAGACAGGACACCAATTACAATAAATCAGCAGCGATTACACCTATAGCCAGTCTCTGAGGCTTTTTACGTTTGTTGGTGCCTGGTGAGTCTTTCTTCTGACACAGGATGTGATTTGTTTTAGCTTCAAATTAGGTCTTTCCCAATAAATTGGAAGACTGTTAAATGACTGTAGTAGATTTGTACCAAACAGAATTTGGAGGAAGAGGGAAGAGAGCTGGTATTAGAAGGAAGGAGAAGACAAAGAGAGTGAGGCTGAGAGATGGAGAGAGATGGTTACAGGCTGTGTGGTTTTTATTGCTATTCATTGGGAGTTAAACTGTGCTCCTTGGCCTAATGAAATGTAAAGCTGCAGCGTATTGATGTCTGCACACACACACACACTCATTAGAATTCCTACAATGTGACTGTTGCTGAATGTGTGTCTGCTTGCGTGGACACGTCTCGGCTGCTAGACTCCCCGTATTGATTGATCTATGAATATATAATCGTTAGTGTAAATCTTAAGCCTGGGCAGTCCATTGGATAAGTGATGGTGTCTTTGTCTGGGTTGGTGTGTCAGAGAGAGAGAGAGAGACAGAGGGAGCTGGAGAGAGCTGTGACGTGAGCCAGGGTAAATCTACGCTGCTTCACATCAGCATGACTAATCAGAATGCCTTGACGGACTAAAGCACACAGCATGTATGTGCAAAATACCCACCTGACGTCTCCATTACTGTTGGCTTTGTGGCTTTCTTTCTTTACAGGTTTTGACTGTGCGTGTCAGGACTAACTTTGTTTTAGAAGTTGCTCCTGTAGACGGATGTAGAATTCTGACATTTGAGTGATACCAAATCAGCATTCTATCGATAGATTCTTTTTAAGTCTTTATTGTTTTTTTTGTGGCGCAGTGCAGAACAGCTGGTTAAGAGCCCCATGTCAGAATAAAGGCTAATTTGGTGATTTAATAGTGCAGTATGCACAAAGTACAACATCGAAAAGAGATACAAAATATTTATTAATTTAATGATTAAATAAGGTAGTGTCTCCAAACTTGCCTCAATTATAACTTGTCTCCTGCTAGTTGTACTACAGCACTTACTTTTAAAAAATAAGCATATGCTAGGGCTGCACGATTATGGCCAAAATGATAATCACGATTATTTTGATCAATATGTTGATCACGATAAATTTTCACGATTATTTGTTGATTTTAACCAAAACAAATGTTATTGTCATAAGTTTTGTCATTGACATAGGCTAATTATAACTGCTTTCACATCCATATTGTGCTACGTGCTACATTCCTCCTTTGTTGAAGGATAATATGAAGGAGTATGCCATTTCAGCTGTTGTGCGACCGCTTTCCAAACATGCGCATTTGCCGTGAAAAGATACAGGCAACGCAATTTTCTGTTCACGTTAACGGCGCATGTGCATGTCATGCTAGTAAACACTAATAACACGTTACACAGCAGCTAACGTTAGCCTACCATTAGCTACGGTAGTAATTGGATTAAACACGGCTAAAATGCTGACAGCTAAACGGTGTAGTGTGACTGTATTTCACTGTAGAGGATTCCAACAGCGGGACGTACAACAGTCTGCCGCTAAAGCTATGAGCTAAAAGACACAAACTAGCACTGGTGACTGCTGTTGTCTGAAAAACAACACAGACGGGACACAATGTTGCGTTTACTGGTAAACTGGTAAACCTCGTGACAACTTATGACCGACTGCTATCTGTTGTGGAATGTCCTCTGTGACTGTCTACATCTAAACTAAGTTGCGCGGTGCAGGGAACAACTCTGATTGGCTCATGGAGGCACGTGATCAGAGAGTGGTTTACGGAGCTTTGAAAAAAAAAAAACTTTGATACAGAGCGTTCTATGAACGGAATGAAGCATTTTAAATATCGCTCGATCATGTGAATTTGATCGTGGGAAGCCAAAATCGTGATTAAAATTCGATTAGTTGTGCAGCCCTAGCATATGCCTATTTTTGAAAATATTTTTGTGTCTCTTTTCGGTGTTGTAGTTTGTAGACGGTCCCTAAGCACAAGGTCTTGCCGTCTCAACACCGGAACTAAACAGAGCTGAATTAGCACTTTTTTGAATTATCCAACTTTTATGCATTTCTTTCACATCTCCTGCAGTTAGATTCACTGTGTTCACTCGGGAGGAATCACTTCACATGGGTAGGCACTTATAATGACATTTCGAACATGTTAAGAGGCTAAAAGCACGATTAAAACTTGCCTGGTTTCAGCCTCCTGGGTGCTAACGCTAGCAGGAGGATAACACGGTGTAGGCAACACCGATTGTTTTCGTTTTTCTCGCTACTGACAGCCCTCCAAATTTACAAACAACAGAGCTACGTTTTGAAATCGACCGGAATTCTCCTTTAACTCAACTTGCACCACTTGCTAGCTCTATTGACCCTCAGATCCAGTTGAGAGCCCTGGAAAAAAAGTAGACACTGATTTAGTAAATATCACTATTTGTCGATTATACGGCACTATGTACACTATCTTAAAGTTTGCTAACATTAGCTAACAATATCCACCATGAGCCACTAGTCATACTAGAGGCAGCATTTGTAAGATAATGTGTTATTTATTCTCTCAAATGTTACAGTTACATCACTTTACGTTATAAAAACACTGTTGCTTGGCGACCAACAAAGCAAAATTGGATGCTGCCTTGCTCACTTTGTTTATACCGCCGCCCAATATCATGCTTAGGTGTGAGTAAAAAGTAAGCAACAAAAGTAACTAAGTACCAAAACATTGCAACTTTCTACTTAAGTCATGAATAACACAACAGTGGCCTCATCAAATGAACTCTTTACATAGACACTGTTACGTAGTTATCATGAAGGCACCGTTAATTGTTGAATGTAGCGTTCAGAATGAAAGATGAAGGGGGTTGGAGGGGGTTGAAGGCTAAAGGACATACTAGACTGTATGGTTGCAAGATGAAAGACATGAGAGAGAGGGTGTCTAGTGTAAGATGAAAGATGTACAGTAGGCTGTAGGATATGGGACATACAGTATGAGTATTGGGTTTAGGGAATCGTTTGTTGGATATTGGATGTAGCCGTGTCACACAGTTTGACGACAGAACAGGCTGCCTCTCTCCTAGTCAAAAGCCACCAGTCTCCTGCCAGCCAGCCAGCAGCATCATCATATGTATGCATTATACAGTATATTGTTGTTCTTTGCTCAGTACTTCAAAGTCCAACATGATTACATTTTTCTTTGAAACACCACAGTGCATCACTTTGTCGGGAAACGTGGTGTAGGTGGGGGACCGATCGCTTTTAACGG
Organism: Sander lucioperca; assembly: GCF_008315115.2. Classification (NCBI taxonomy): domain Eukaryota; kingdom Metazoa; phylum Chordata; class Actinopteri; order Perciformes; family Percidae; genus Sander; species Sander lucioperca. Next base: position 14,130,202 of record NC_050184.1, read on the forward strand.
CATGAAATTGCACTATCGGCTGCCTTCTGTGCCGTTTGCCAGGAACATCCTCAAAAAAAACCCAACCTCAGATCTCGGTAAAAACCTGGAAATCCTTTCATTCCCCTCATTTCATCTCCTCTTTTGTCTACCTGGGAGAACAAGGCACTCTCGCCACATCAGGCGAGATGAAAAGAAGCTCTCAACAGCCTGAAGTATTTCCAGATTTAAGAAACTAAAAAAGGCAAGCAAGACAGGCAGAGAGAGAGAAAGAGAGAGAGGGAGATTTACTCAGAGTTGTATAGGTGTGTGAATGTGGCTGTGTGAATGGGGGGTGGTTTCATGTCATTTCATCATTTCCCTGCTAGCAGTAAATCCAATTACTTTTTCCCTTTCCTTTCTATCTTGGAAGATAGTCTGAGTGACAGGACCGATTGAAGCAGTGCTACTGAGGTAGCTGTGCCAACCAGTTTGATTGACATAACGCTGGCACCTCACTGCCTTAAGACACGGAGACAAGTGAGACTGGTTAGACTTCAGGGCATCTCAGAGCCAGTGAGGTGGACCAGAAGTTCACCGGCCCTGCTCCTTCGATCGTACATCCTTCCCACTCAGTTATTATCTAATACACTTTTTGTCAATATGCTTCATGTGTTCTCCTCAGCTTCTGTGTGACAGCAGTGACATATATACTACCCCATCCTATCTACCACCCTCGCTCTCATACTTTCTGTTAACGGTATCCCACCCCAATGGAATAAGCAGTACTGTATGTTCTCTTAAACAGTATCTAACCGTATAGCACCATGGCCAACTATCCAATATTTAACCAAACAAACAGTGATTAGAGAAAAGTCAGTTAACATGAATACAATTTGTAAAGCCTGTGAACCATCTTGCAACTATTCAAATGTATCTTGTGACACATTGGACAGGTACTGCACTTCTGTTGGGAAACACTAGTCAAAGCAGCATTCATACAGGATACCAGCTCTGCCAATCCCAGTATCCAGTGAATGAGAGTGCCTTGGATCACTTCCTGGAGTTTGAGATGGCTGTGCGTGTATTGGCTCTGCAAGCTTTAGCGCTAAAACTGTGTAGCTGTCAGAATGATTAAGCCTAATCAGGAAACATGGGATGGGAGGTAATTTAGCATGTGAATGCTAATTAGCACTAGCATTTAGACTGGCAGTTGATGATTGAAGCAGCGCATCGGCTGCTCAGCCCGGTTAAATGGCAAAAACACCAGGCTGGTAGAGATGATTGATAATCTTGGGTCGGGCTGCTGTCTGTTTCCCTGTTTGTGTGCAAGTGTGTGCGTCCTATAGCTTCTCTTCTCTCCAATGCAAACTCATAATGAGCAGATGAGCTCAACACCTGAGCACACTAATTCCATCTTTATTCCATTAAGTAGAAGTTAGTGAAATAATGTCCTATTAGTTTCTGGATTTTGCGAAGCCCTGTGTGTGTGTTAGTGGTGTCATTCATGCCTGTAGCTTCTTCCCAGAGTTTCTGAAAGTAGTTTGGCATGCACACTGTACAGTAGGCCTATATATGTGTGTGTGTGTGTGTGTGTGTGTGTGTGTGTGTGTGCACTTGCCATTATTTAGACATGTATAAAATAGTATGTATCAATGTGTCAGTGGAGCAATGTTTTTGTGTGTGATCCTCTGTAAATGAATGTGTGACAAAGGTGACAAAGTGTATGTGCGTGTAGCCGTTGTGAGAGGACTAAACCTTGCAGGAATAACATTACTGCTATAAGTGGTTCTATGTTTGAGTGAATTATCATCCTATTCTCCCCACTAGTACTTTTCTGCACTTCCTCTTTTCAGGTCTTGTAGTTTTGCTGTCGACAACCCCCCTCTCTTCCCCTCTGCTCCCTCTCACTCTCAATTTATATGTCACCTTCAGCTTCTTCTCTCAACCGAGGTGGGCTAGATGCCCACAAATCTGCCTCCCTAGAGAATTCCGCGCCTCATCTGTGTGTGTGGGGGGGGGGGGGCTCACAGTCCTTCTCTCCTCTCCCTTATTCTCCTTATCTCCTCTGTCCATTAGTACATTAGTGTACGTCAGCCTGGGAAAAAAGTGCTATCTCTGTGAAGCCTTCCCCGAGAGATAGAGAGAAAGAGAGAAAAGAGACACACATAGAAAGGCATGTAAGGCAGATACAAAAGAGATATGATGGACGTAGATCATAGTAAGCATCTACATACAACTGTATGCATGTGTTTTTCTGAAAATTTAAGATAAGAAAAGAAAGAAGAAGAATAGATAAGATAAGATACATTTGTAAAAGTATTTGTACTTATTTTCAATGTCTTAAGCTAAAATTCTGAAGTTGAATCAATTCAAGTGACCCAATACCACTGTGCTTTAGGAGACCTGAGTTTTAATGGAGCTTAATGGGGTGTTTTTGACAGCTGACCTATCCAGAGCAAACAAAGGATAGGTAATGGACAGGGCATGATAAAATCTAGCATATTTAGAAGTTATTTTAACTGGCCAAAATATATTTAGAACATGCAATGCACGATATCAACTGTGCACAGGACAAACAAAATGCACAATTTGTGGCACATCTTCAAATGGATGTCAAATATGAGCATATATATTCATATTCAGTTTTTGAAAAAATGTGATTTGAAAAACATTTTCATCTGAAGTACATGTGAAATGGCTTTCTTTTGAGAAAAATCAAAGTCCTTCTTTCTTTCGTTTTTACTGGCACACAGGAAATGAATGCATTAGTGTGAAAATGAATTAATGGGACTATCTTAGACTGGCTTCTACACGTTATAGTGTCTCCTCTAGACTCATTTGACTTTGAATTCCCCAGGTGTTACTTATTATAGGAGGAGAAAAATGGACAGTATGTTGGAGGGAAAAAAAGTAAAACCTTTTTTTCAAAGTCAGCACAGCATCAGATGAGGATGGAGTGATACAGAAATAGTCCTTTATAGCGCTGGCAGAGTGATCTGAATTACAACAGCAGGATCTCTGCCACCTCCGAGACGGAGGCTGAAATGATACTGTTCTGCATCACTTATTAGAGACAGCCGCTGCTAATGTGCCATTGTGGTTGTGGGTTCAATTCCCTCGTGGGCTATCACTTCCTATGTATTACCCCCTGTGTCCTTGAGCAGGGCATTATCTCAGCAGTCCCTCTGGAGGAATATGGCTCAATGTTAATGGATGGACGATGTGCATGGAGAGCGAGATGGATGGATTAGTGAGCTAATGAATCTTTGATAAGTTGGAAGGCTTTGTGAGTGTCAAGAGACAAAAGGAAAGATCACAGCTAAACCTATCAACTGTGAGAGAGCTTTAATTCACACGAAACCCTTGCCGAGTCTGACTTTGGTATCGCCTTTATGGAAACTTAATGTGCCTACTGGTTGCGTGCGGCAGGCCCATCAGAAAAAAGGCGATATCCACGGTTTTTGGACAAAGCTATGCCAACATTATTATTTTATTATAAAATCTTTATTTTGTTATTGGACAACTTTACTACATTTAGACCTGTAGTGGTTTGGGGATTGAAATGTTTGCAAGTTCATTTAGAGGGCCCTCCTTAAAGTTCCTGTTACTGTATATTACCCATTATATTGACATAGAGTTTATTCATAACTTTGATCATGTAAAATGTGTTACTTGGGGCTGACAGTGGGAGAAGCCTTAATTGCCATTGTGATAGGTCTTGGCAATATGGCATAAATCTTCTATCCGGACATAAGTCATTTCACATCTCGATAATATATATCCCCATATAGCTAATGTCAAACCTCGATAATGATATATATATCCTGATGTAGGTCCTTTCACATGTCGATTACTATATATATCACGATATAGGTAATTTGATATCTCGTTAACGATACATATACTGATACAGATCACTTCATACATCGGTAACAAAATATATCATGACATATATATATATATCACAATATAGCTGATTTCATATATTGTTAACCATGTCACTATATGGCATGTTTTTTTGGTAATTTAATAAATAGTCTATATTAAATAATCACATAGTAAGGCCTGTTTTTGTATACTCCATACTCCATGTTAGCAAAACAGCACCTTTATGGTTCGCTCCAGCTTCGCTCCCACGTGCAAGGATCAGAACGTAAAGCGTCTGCATAACGCAGTTCTGCCGTTACGCGGTTGATTCATGCTGACAATGATAAAACAATGGCCTTTATTATATAAATGACCTGGGTGCCAATATTACTGTTTTAACTTTTTCCACATTCCATTGTTTCCATCTGCTCCGCTGATTCCAGGGAGGACTTCCCCTTCTATGATTTAATTCACATATGGCTATAGTGTGAATACAGCACATTGTGATCGCGAGTGGAAAATGTGCAAGAAGAAACAACCCAGTGTTAACACTGTAACTCCCAAAATCCCAGGCCCCCCTAACCCATGTCCTTTAGACGTCACCGGCCTGGACACTGAGTCAGAATCTCCAGTGGTGGAATGTAACGAAGTACAAATACTTTGTTACTGTACTTAAGTACATTTTTCACGTATCTGTACTTTACTTAAGTACAATCAATAGTGCATACTTTTGACTTTTACTTCGTTACATTTTGCAGCAATTATCTATACTTTCTACTCCACTACATTTCTACAACATTCCATTACATTTTCGGATCAGTTTTTCCCCCTGCCAAAACGTCTTCCTGACCGTCACACGTTTGCAGTCCGCAGGGAAGCCTTCAGCAGCGGCCGTCCAGCTCCCGGTGCCGCTCGCGATATTACGAATCCCACTATGGCCACGCCAAGACCCGCCCTTTATTGGCCAGGCGCGTACCGCTCCCGGTACTACCGCTGCTCCTGTTACTGCTGCTGCTCCCGATATTCTGCTTGGTCATATGTGAAGCATCCGTTCACATAGGGTTAATATACAACCCATATATTTATCTTAAAAACACTCCCGGTCCTCCTCAGCTGTGAAGCCACGTACCTGTTGTCCAAGCCCGTGTGTTCTCACTAAATAAATGTGTGCAGCATTCACTGTCCCGTGGGAAATAATGCAAAGTTGAGCTTCATGCAGATCACCCTGATAGATAACCAGAATTGTAAGTCAGAATGTAAACTGGGCCACAGATGGTAAGCACAATTACATTAATCTAAAACTAACTTAATTAACAGCCCATACTGTTTTTTTAAATTATTAGAATATAGACATTAAGAGAATAAATCGTTATGCAAATACTTTTACTTTTAATACTTAAAGTACATTTAAAATCAGGTACTTTTTACTTTTACTTAAGTAGGGTTTTCACTGTTGTACTTCTACTTTTACTAAAGTAAATATATCTCTGGTTATTTGTACTTTTACTTAAGTACTGAGATTCAGTACTTCCTCCACCACTAAGAATCTCCCACTGTTAGGTCATGCGCGGCCACAAGTGGAGGCAAACAACAGTCTCAGACACATATGCAGACGTTCAGCAACAGCCAGCGATGTGTTCGGACAGCTGTTGGGCTGATGACCAGTGTCAGGTGCCAGTGGCCTGATTCAAGCTGGCTAACCTCCTCACATCACAACATGTGTCTGCCCAGATACAGGAGGTGATGGGCGGACATGTGTCTCTGGATCTGGCGTGCATCTGGAGAACAACTGGCATGTCGGGGGTAGCTGCGTGTGTGTTGATGGGGGTGTGTATCTATGTAGGTTTGTTGTACTCTTTTGTACGTTGTACTAGTATCTAGGGAAAGATGCAGCTCATTGTGTGCGTTTGTGTGTGTGTGTGTGTGTGTGTGTGTGTGTGTGTGTGTGTGTGTGTGTGTTTGACAATCTTCAGTATTAACATCAAGAGATGCTGCCTGGTTGGGTGTGCAATGATGTCGGATTAGAAGGCCGAAGCAACATTTCAGCGTATGTTTGTGCCTGTTATGTTAATCTCTTTAACATCAAGGGAAGATGCAGCCTGCGTGGGTGTGTGTTTGTGTGTGTGTGTGTGTGTATACATGTGCATCTGATTAGAGGGCACATGCAGGAAATAAAACAGACTGTGTGTGTTTGTGTGTGTGTTATAGGACTGCAGAGGGTTCATTTGCTCGTGTGCGCATGTGCAAATGTGTGTATCAGTCTCTGAGAGATACTGATCCTTAGATTAAAAGGAAATATCACACTCCCTAAGTATGTATTAGAGCTCATCTTCATCACTTTGGGTTGTGTTTAGTGTAGGAAGCAGTGTGTGTTTACGTATTACAGCAGCTATGCTTTCTTCATGTAGAAAGGGAGCTGCCCACCTGATGCCAGGGCAGCTGCCACACACTAACGGCCCACTACACACACACACGCACACACGCACACACACACACACACACACACACACACACACACACATACACAAACCGTGCCAGCAGACCTTTTCTGTATCTCGGAGTGTGTGTTTGCTGCAGAGGGGAGGAGAAAGGGCCAGCTGCAGTGTAAAGCCTTCATCAACTGTTCCTCTAGCCTGCCCCATCTGTCTCTCCATTAATACACACACACCCATACACTAATGCATACACGCCGTCCTTCTGTCGTCTTATCAGACACTTACGGCGTGCGTCACACTCAATGGGGTCTGCCACGACAATTATGTGTATTCTCTGATGTCTTATGTGAGGAAAATGTGTGTCAACTTTGTTCAACACCATTCATGGCTTTTCTGTTTCATAAAATGCTACAATTAGGATAAAATCAACTCTATCGTGTGGTTTATTAATCATCCATTCATCTATGAGGTGAACATCAAAGGTCATCTCCAGATGGGAAATTAAAGGAAAGCATCATAGTGGGGTGCTGTTTCGTCTAAAGCCTCCAGAACAGCTTCAGTGCTTCTTGTCATAGATTCTCCAAGTCCCTGGAAGGATCCATTCTTCCCAAGAGATATACCCATGTGTTTCGGCAATGATGCTATTCGACTAGCCGGCTTCTGATGAAGTATACTGGTGCCTTTAGCGTTGCCATTCTTGTGGCTCTATTTGGTATGAAACTCTTGTACAACAGGAATTCTGCCAGCGCGATCAGCACCCCCCTGTACAGATTTAAAGAAAACCACTGGTTTTTTTTGTTCTATGGTTAAAATCTCCCTCACACTGTGGTGTGTTTTGTAGATTACAAGCTCTTGTTTTGTTTTCTCCCAGTCGATGTCTTCACCTTGGTTTCTCTCTACATGTTTTAGTCCAAATAAAGCCCAGCTTGTCAGCCAGGCACAATGATGTCAGGCAAAGGCTCAGCACTCACATTTTAATGAGAGAGAGATACTGAGAGTTGGTGGGGGGGTCAAGGAGATATAATACAATAGAAAATGAGAGGGATGAGTGACACAGAGAGAGTCAGAGCACTGTCCTTGACGATGTTTTATAGTATTGATTGGCTGTTCTCGAAAAGCTTCCCGATTTCTGATTTGGACCTTTGTGAACATTGTGATCGTAGCGAGAACATCTAATGTCTCGAGTGGCCTCTGCAATCAAGGACAATGACCCTTCGCTCCATGTACACTCTCTCTCTCTCTCGCTTTCTCTCACACACAAACACCCACACTCACACACACACACACACACACACACACACACACACACACACGCTCACTTACCCAAAGTTCTAATGTGCAGATTTTTCATAGCTTTCTTGCCATTTAGTGCATTCAATGTGACATTTTCTTCACTGCATTGTCTGTTATTTTACTTCTAGATTATTACATTTAGATAATATCATCAAAGGAATGTGGCACAACGTGGTAGTGAAAGAAATGCTCTGTTGAATCAGACGTTGAATCTTATACGTCTTAGGTTGATGCAAACGTGTACATTAGCGGGAATGTAGCACTACATGGAAGTGAATGCAGTGCTTGAGCTTGACAAATCCCAGAGGAAGTGTAGCTTGTGTGGATGCTACCGCACTACTAATAATAAAGCTAAGGTACTGAAAAGCTGTTTGATTCAGAAAACAGCCACGCTACTGAGAAATGTAGTGGAACTAGTATAACCGCTGGAACGCCGTTACTGCCCAACACTGCTTGTTACTAATGCAATAGGCAATAAGTTGGATTTAGCGCTGTGACGCAGTCAGCACAGATTGTTAGGCTACTTTTTATTTTGCCATGTTATAAATGCCAGTTTACATAAAACCACACCGGTTTAAACTTGCACACTGGCAAAAACTGGATATCAACGCATCTGTACTGACGGCTTATGTTTGCTTGCCCTACTGGACTTCATTCTCCAGATTCCAGCATCTGTTTTGGTAATTGAAATACTAACATATCTGATGGGACAACTATAAAAATAAAACCTAGGTTTAAAAATAAAACATTCCTTTGTACAAAGGACTACAGACTACATATTCTAGTTGCTATACTAGCTAATGCTAAGCAGTGATTAAAGGCACAAAAGTGGCTTCCTCACTAGACACCAATGATACCAAATATTAGATGTAGTAATGAACTGGTGAGGAGAAAAAGCATATACTGTTAATCATGCCTATTCAATTCTAGTTGAACAGACAAGCTCTACTTTTTCTACACTGACAGCATCTCTTAATGCCATCTTTGTGTCTTTTCTTGCACAGATTTAGCATTTCACTCTCTTCATGTCTCTTCTCTTCTCTCTCTTTTCCTGTACTTTAAGTGATCCGGTAAACAAGCAAAAATCCAGATTATATTTTCGTGAAATTGATTTGCTGTATGTCTGTTCAGCTGCATCACACAGTTTTTGCTCTTAAGAAGTGACTGTAATTTTATCTCAGGAGGAAAGAGACAAACAGATAAACATGCATTAAGACAGACACAAACACAGATAAGCTGACACAATGTCAGAGAACTACCGAGAAAATGTATACAGGCAGATAGTGAGAGAATGAGGACAAAGACCCAACCAAAGTGTTGTTCAGCCATCTGGATTGTGTGTGTGTGTCTGTGTGTGTTTGTGTGTGTGTGTGTGTGTGTGTGTGTGTGTGTGTGTGTGTGTGTGTGTGTGTGTGTTTGTGTGTGTGTGTGTGTGTGTGTGTGTGTGTGTGTGTGTGTGTGTGTGTGTTTGTGTGTGCTTCTATTGTATCTGGATACAGCGGAGAGAATGACTTAGATTACCAAGACTGATATCAAAGTCACACTCTAGGACACGCTTCAAGTGCCAGCACTGCGTGCGCACACACACACACACACACACACACACACACACACACACACACACACACACACACACACACACACACACACATATACACAATAATACACACACCCTGTCTCTGCAGCCTTTTGGTTTTCATTGGGAAGCGCACAAAGCATTCAGCTGAATGACAGGCAACCGATGCAGTGTGTGTGTGTGTGTGTGTGTGTGTGTGTGCTAATTGAAGTGTACAGTGACTTGGCAGGCTGCCTGGTGTCACAGAGTCATATGGAGGGACAATAGAAGAAGAGAGAAAAGGGGGAGGAATGGATGAGTTGTAGAAACCAATGATGGGAGAGGAATGGAGAGATGAAGAAGAAAGGATGAAGGTGGAGAGGGGTAGAGCAGAATGGGAATGATGAAGGAGATAATTAGACAGTAACAACAGACCTAATGCAGTTAGTGTTTCCCCAGTGGATCATAATGCAACAGTATTACATTTCATGTACTACTTCATATTTTTGGAGTCATATTTCTAAATGGCTCAGATATATATTTGACATTCCTTTTAGCCTCTTTATTATGGCAAAATTGAGTAAGCATGCATCATACACTCCACGGTTACTCCACAGTTCAAAACAAATTGTGTGTGCCCCTCTCAGACAACATCCAGACAATTGCATCCCATTAAAATGATGCTGAATCAGCTATTAGCAGTTCCTGTTTGCAATGTATGAATCTAAAGAAATATGGGTGTCGTCTCTGTGGACTCAGATTTGACTGAGTTATGACTCAGAGAAGAAGCGCGATTTGTGTGTCACATCCACTGCCGCAGTTCCAAGTGTTGTGTTGAAAAGCGGTTGTGTGTGTGTGTGTGTGTGTGTGTGTGTGTGTGTCTTTTTTATTTTTACGTTATTGTACATATTGTTAGTGTTGTTAAGATATCGATGTGATTTGGTGCCTCTGTGCGTCAGACGTCAGCTCTTGTGTGGCATCCTAGCTGTTAGCTGTCACACATACATACACGCACACACACAAACACAAATTAACGCAAAATGGGAAGGATTAATCCACTCAGTCTTGTCGTTCTCTGAAGTGTGTGTTTGTGTGTGTGAAGGATTTGGTCTTGTGCTCCTGATCACCGCCAGGCACGAGTAATTCAGCTAGACTGTGGTGTGCGTGCGTGCATGTGTGCGTGCGTGCGTGTGTGTGTGTGTGTGTGTGTGTGTGTTTGACACAGCCTCTGTGTTTTCCCTTTTTTCCCCTTTCTCCCTTTACATTGCAAAATAGTATCTAAATTTAAAACATTAAAATTCTTGAAATTTGGTTGTTAGAGGCAAGGCAAATTTATTTATAGATAGAAGCTAGATAAGAGCACTTTCTCATACACAGAGGTCATTCAAAGTGCTTTACAGGCAGAAACAACAAATATACAATTGACATACATGAGAAGACAAACATATTATAAAGGCATAATATAGTTTAAAAATAACTAATAAAGTAATTAAAATGCCATCAAGCACGACTAATTGAAACAGTCTTTAACTTAGATTTATAAATGGTTACAGTTGGTGCATGCCTTAGATCCAGCGGAAGCTGATTCCAGCAGTGGGCAACATAATGGCTGAAGGCCGTTTCACCACTCCTGGAAAGAACTCTGGGCACCACCAACTGACCAGTACCTGCTGATCTGAGGGACCTACCAGGCTCGTAGTCAATAAGCATGTCGGCAATATATTTAGGGCCCAGACCATTGAAAGACTTGAAGGCAATAAGTAAGGCCTTGAAACCGATTCTGAAGTTAACCGGATACCAGTGCAGGGATTTGAGAATTGGGGTAATGTGCTCTCTCCTCTTGGTGTTTGTGAGTATTCTTGCAGCAGCATTTTGGATGAGTTGCAGCTGTTTTATGGTCTTATTAGGAGCATTAGTAAGAAGCGCATTGCAGTAGTCTACCCTACAAGTAATAAAAGTGTGAATGATCTTGTTTGTCATGAGAGATCATGTTTTGATACAAAGTTTCTGATTCTGAAATGTCTGAGATGCCAGAAAGATAACTTAGTTACCACTTTAATGTGGTGACCAAAATTTAGATCAATTATTACGCCAAGATTCTTGACTTTGGTACTCGTTTTCACCAACTACAAGCCTAAAACCCCCCACTCCTTCAATGACCGACACCTAGCCAACGACCTGAACGAGTTCTACTGTCGATTTGAAAGACAAAAGGACAGTCCTGACACCATCCCCCACGACACCTCCCTACAGCTACAGCCACTGTGCATCACCTCCACCTCAACAGGGTCCTAGGCCCCCCCACCAATGCCCTCCTTAAAGGTCCCCTCCACCTCCACCCCCCCTCCCACCTCAGTGACGACTCTCTCCATTCACGAGAGGGACGTCAACAGACTGTTCAGGAGACAGAATCCCAGGAAAGCTGCTGGACCGGATGCTGTCTCCCCATCCAGCTTGAAGCACTGCGCTGACCAGCTGTCTCCAGTGTTCACAGACATTTTTAACACCTCACTGGAGACATGTCACGTGCCAGCCTGCTTCAAGACCTCAACCATAATCCCTGTCCCCAAGAAGCCAAGGACCACAGGACTTAATGACTTCAGACCCGTCGCCCTGACCTCTGTGGTTATGAAGTCCTTTGAGCGCCTTGTGCTTTCACACCTCAAAGCCATCACCGACCCCCTCCTGGACCCCCTGCAGTTTGCCTACAGAGCCAATAGGTCTGTAGATGATGCAGTCAACCTGGCCCTCCACTACATCCTCCTGGACTCCGCAGGAGCCTACGCCAGGATCCTGTTTGTGGATTTCAGCTCTGCCTTCAACACCATCGTCCCGGCTCTGCTTCAGGAGAAACTCTCCCAGCTTGGTGTGCCTGACTCCACCTGCAGGTGGATCACTGACTTCCTGTCTGACAGGAAGCAGCATGTGAAGCTGGGGAAACACGTCTCCGACTCACAGACCATCAGCACCGGATCCCCCCAGGGCTGCGTTCTTTCTCCTCTGCTCTTCTCCCTGTACACCAACAGCTGCACCTCCAGTCACCAGTCCATCAAGCTTCTGAAGTTTGCGGACGACACCTCCCTCATCGGACTCATCTCTGATGGAGACGAGTCCGCCTACAGGTGGGAGGCTGACCACCTGGTGACCTGGTGCAAGCAAAACAACCTAGAGCTCAACACTCTAAAGACAGTGGAGATGGTTGTGGACTTCAGAAAGAACCCAGCCTCACCTGCCCCCATCACCCTCTGTGGCTCCACAATTGACACTGTGGAGTCTTTCCGCTTCCTGGGAACTACCATCTCCCAAGACCTCAAGTGGGAGCTGACCATCAGCTCCCTCGTGAAGAAAACACAACAGAGGATGTACTTCCTGCGGCAGCTGAAGAAATTCAACCTGCCAAAGACAATGATGGTGCACTTCTACACAGCCATCATTGAGTCCATCCTCACATCCTCCATCACCAACTGGTACGCTGCTGCCACTGCCAAGGACAAGGGCAGGCTGCAGCGTGTCATTCGGTCAGCTGAGAAGGTGATTGGCTGCAATCTGCCGCCGCTCCAGGACCTATACGCCACCAGGACTCTGAAGCGTGCTGGAAAGATTGTGGCTGACCCCTCCCACCCCGGACACAAGCTCTTTGAGTCACTCCCCTCTGGCAGGAGGATGAGGTCCATCAGGACCAAAACCTCACGCCACATAAACAGTTTTTTCCCCTCCGCCACTAGCCTTATTAACAAGGCCCGGAATCCATCCTGACTCTCTCCACACCCCACTGTAAATACTCTGTACCTACTGTACCTACTCTGTACCGTTCCTTTTTACTACTGTTTAACTTATTTTACTATTTATTTAATTTTATTTTATCGTTATTAATACATACTGTGTGTATATGTTTATACTTATATTGTTTATATCTTTTTATCCTTCTTATATTTGTATGTGTGACATGCTCCAACAACACCATGACAAATTCCTCGTATGTGCAACGTACTTGGCAATAAAGCCCTTTCTGATTCTGATTCTGATTCTGATTTAGTCCTCTAGAGTCAAGGTAAGTACTACGTGCAAGTCTTACTCTTTTTTTGCCAAACATAATTATTTCAGTCTTATCTTCATTTAGTTGGAGGAAATTTTGTTCATTTTGAGGTGATATATTTCCTTTGTGCTTCACATGCAGTCCAAGATTAAAAATAGAGCAGAGGTACAAAATGCATGCAAACAACCAGATGCGGCATAACAATTGTAATTCTTTTCTTCTGCTTGTTAAACAGGATTACATTCAGCTATCTTACTTTGTATTTGCTTTGGCTGTTTTAAGGTAATTTATTCCTGGTTACCCTTGCTGTATTTACCATAAACACAAACAAAAACTGTGCACACACATGCACATACTGGCAAGGAACAAAAATGAGCAGTAGTGGTTAAAGCCTCAGCACTGAACCAGAACCATCCACTGATGAGAAAGAGCAGCGAGGTTAATCCGTCAGATTACAATGCACCGTGGACATCTGAATTGGAGATTATCGCAGAGAGAGGAGGGATAGAATAATGGAAAGATGGATGGTGGAAAGTGATAGACGTTAAAGGATCACAGATAGATAAAGGGATGGATGCTTGCACTTGTTTTGCTGATATAAACTTGTCCTGGAAGCGCCATTTCTCCGTTTTCTTATTAAAAATACAAAACACTTTGAACAGGGTAGCTTTGTTTGACCAGTTGTAACTCTTTCTGGCATGACTGAGGTCAATGGGTAAAAATAAAATGCCTCGATAGCTATTTTTGTCTTCAACTGTCAAGCAAAATATGAGCAAATGTTTGAAATGCTGCAAAACAAAATACAGTACAAATGACTGATTCCAAATGATGGAATCATTTGGAATCAGTCATTTGTACTGTATTTTGTTACAGTACAATGAAATGAAGAAAATAAATAAATGTAGTGAGCCGGGAACCAAATGTAGAAACCATACCATACAATGGCTTTGCTAAAATATTATTAGAAAAATGACTGCTCGAAAACTCACAATCCCCATCAAGTGAAATGGGACAAAAGGATGAATTAGATTAGAAACAAATGAATTGTCAATGCACACAGTAAGTACCATTACTGTCTAGTTGGGTTTAACGTCTAACCAAAATGATGCAAACAGTAGCAAAAGTGCATATAGATAGAAATATATATACATATAAAATAATGTACAGAATGAACAACAGATCAATGGGCGGTGTTGACAGTAAAAGGCAATGTAAGCAGCTATTATATATTTCATTATTCAACGATGATAACCAGTAAGTAGTATGTCTATCTGGTCTATAGACTATCTGGTTATGTAATATACAATATACGTAAGCAATTATGTAATACATATAGTGTAAAAGAGACAATTTGTGTAGTGTCACCCTTCATGGACAAACAGTTTTGCTTAAGGGAGCTACAGGGCAATACATTCAACTTGAGGTTACCCTTCAGTTAGTCTATATCCACGACGTTCCACCGGCATTGTTCCGTTGTCGCTGGAAATTCCACCGGATTTCACTCTTTTTGGCTGGATGTCCATTACCTTACGCTTTCTTTGTGTTGGAATTTTAAACTCTGTGTGTTGAATCTGAGTTTTCTGTTGCACGACTAAAACAACCTTTGAACGAACACATGTTCCACCGAAACAAGTTCCTTCACGAGGCTATTTTGCAGCGGCACCGGGGCTCCGTCCGGTTCTTTGCACCGCCCAAGACGATTGTGATTGGTTTAAACAGGTTCCTTAAGAGGTCTCTCTTGAGAATGAGACCCTGTGTCTCAGTGAGATTACCTGTATAAATAAATAACAAAAATGAAATATAGTAAATGCCAATAAACCAGAGCACGTTTTTCTCCCATCTCGTAATGCTGTGTGGACTAGCCAGACCCTCCTCCGCAGCGCTGTGAAAGAAGGTCTGGCAAAGCGAGACTACCCTTCAGTATTAATAATTTGATACCTATAATTCATCTCAAGGTACCAAAATGGAAATCAACAAAATCAACAAAAATAACTAGGTTAGGGAATGATGATTGCCGTGGTTTAAAGAAGGACTACTTAGGGAGAGAGTGCGGTCATGGTTAAATGAAAACAATGTTGCTATAGGTAATTATAAGCATAGGTCAGCCTTTTAGGCATTTGAACAAACTTTCTTTTTTTTTGTGAGGCCAGTCTCCTTGTAACTGCTTGTGTGTGTTGATAATCTGCTCTCTGACCCAGTGTCGTGACATGTAATCACATGAGCCTGTCACGCTAGTGGTAAACGGAACCATGAGACCTTTGAGACTTCTGACCAGGTTAGTGGACCACACAACCGCCTGCATCTGAGCACCACAACATATGACTTCCTCACACTGATAGAAACGGAGAGGTAGTGGAACGGTATGATGTGGTAATAACACAAGAGTTATTTTAAAGTCACCAGGTCTTGCCATATGACTTTAGCTTACATTTTCCATACAATCACAACGTAGTAGTAGTTTAGTGTTTTCCTGTCTGGTGGAGGTGTCCTGGAGCAGAGACTGCACTTGGGGAACAATATCAGGACAATGTATGGTCAATTAAACAATGGTAAAATTACACTATTTCCACATTATCCTCATGGGCCCACTGGTGCTTATGCAGGGACCCCATTGGTGTCCCCAGGGCCCAGTTGGAAAACCACTGGGCAGGAGAGTGTATCGGTGTAATCAGATTAGCACAGTATTCACAGGCTTCATGTAAGAGAAAGGCCATTTGGTTTATTAACATACTAGAAACACTATCTCCAAAGCAACAGACTTGTCGGCAATATATGTTAATGTAACATATGCCTCTTGCATGTTACATTAAAAACACAATTTGAGTTCTAATAAATTTTGGGTTACACTTTACTTGAGGGTATCTACATAAGAGTGACATGACACTGTCATGAACGTGTCATAAACATTGTAAACAGTCATAAACGTTTATGACATAACACTTCTGTCATTAAGTGTCATTCGGTTTTCGTCATGACAAGTTAGGGTTAGAGTTAGAGTTATGGTTAGGGTTCATGTGTCATGAGAGTGTGTTCATGACAGTGTCATGTCACTCTTATGTAGATACCTTCAAGTAAAGTGTTACCGAATTTTGTTAGTAATTTCACTCGCAAGAGGCAATTTGTCAAATATGGCAGCTTGGTCAGTGGCCATCCATGTCTGATACTTACGCACAAGGAACCAGGCTTTCAACTGCTCGACCGCGACGCAGTGAGGTAATGTAGCATGAAGAGCGACAAAGTCCAAATACAGGGGAGGTTGTTGGGGATCAACGGATCAGACAAACGCAGGACTTTCACCCAGTAGGCCGCTGTTTCTGTCCCGTGTGAAAACAAGAGTCAACGTTGATTTATTTGTACTTTTGTTAAAGGTGCAGTAGGTAAGACTTATAAAACTAACTTTCTGTCATATTTGCTGAAACTGACCCTATGTTCGAGTAGAACTACATGAAGCAGGTCATTTAAAAAAAGAAATCTGGCTCCTCTGGCACCACCTACAGCCTGTAGTGTGATTTGCAAAAATCCACAGCTCCCTGTTCAGATGCACCAATCATGGCCAGGGGGTGTGTCTATCACCGCTCATGCACACGCATTAATTCTCCCTTGTAGGGAGAGGGGCTTAGGAGAACATTATGGGCTTTAGCAGAAAGGGGGGAGGGACTGAGAAGTTGTTGACGTTCAAATTTTTTGGCTAAATCCTGGATATTCCCAATCCTACCTACATCACCTTTAACCTAACCTAACCAAGTAGTTTTGTTGCCTGAACCTAACCCTGCACGTTTAAAAAATTATGCTAAAGGAGTTCCCTGAGCATTAGAAACAATTAGACGCCAAGGGGTCCTGATGAAGTGGCTGTATGTGACGTGTTGGGAGTGAAAATGTGTTTTAATTTGCTAGACTGTGATGCTTTTTGTCAGATTGTTTCTTAACTGTGGTTATTTCATGCTACCTTTTTTTTCCCCACTTTTCCTTAATTTTCTGTTTTTTTAATACACTGAGAGAGTGATATTTGTTCTTGATATTTTGACATGGACGTATTTTCTTTATCTGTCAAATTGTGTGATTACATTACAAAAAATATTTTTATGCTCTAAAGAAGAGTCACTCACATTAATTTCCATATCTGGTTAGTGCTGTTTTTGATATGCATGGTTTACAGTTGCATTTGCATGAAGATGGCAGATCTTCTAAACAATGCTCCACAGTGTGGAAAACATAGTGAATATGGAGAACAAGGGAAGAGTCAGATGAAGAGACTGATAGAAAGAGAGAAAGGGGAGAGTTTAGAGATGATAGATCTCTCCACACTCTCCTATATCAGTCCAAACAGCCTGTGTGCCCGCCAAGAGTCCTTTTTTCTCTATTCTGTGTGTCTTCCCATGCCAGACAGACTACAGAATGTGGAGGGAGAGATTTAGGAGGAGAGATGCATAGAGCCGAAGGCATAACAGATTCTTGGACCTCACTTTTGGAGATGGCCTCTGTGCTCAAGTTTGTATGCATGGATGTTCATACTTTATGAGCTTTTAGGTACACACTGTGGGCATAAATATGTGGAAACCTAAGCATTACACCCATCTGTGATCAGGCGTTCATTTGGTGCTGTAACAGGCTCCACTCTTGTTGGAAGATGTTGGAACCTGGCTGCGGGGATGAGCACTAGTGAGGACAGACACTGATGTTGGGTGATGGGGCTTGGCTCATGGTCTGCGTCGCAGATCATACCAAAGGATAGGGTTGAGGTGCACAAACTACACAATTTATCTCAGACCAGGTGTAGCGATTACAAGACTATTCCACTTGAAGAAATCTGGATTAAGTTATTGCAATATTACAAGAAAAACCATGCAAGATGTCACTGTGTGGCAGATTGTGGACGTTTCCCAGGTGCAAATATGATGCTTTCTTCCCCAGACATATGTTGTGTAATAAATGAAAGAGCAGGTGTAAGAATAACACAGGGTGGATATACTGTACACGAGCCACAAGCAAGGTTGTAGTTGAGAAAAGAAATGTGAAGTTACTTTTAATCTACAGTGACATTAATAATAGCAGACATAAAATGAGAGCACCTCACAATTATCTAGAGAGCCAAGCAATATATAAATAATAATGACAGCGGGAAGTTGTGGTTTGTGTTGATGACCTTGAATTTGAAGTTGACGTTCATATAATTGTAATGTCACTACAGGCTGAAACTTCACTCCTATGATGTTTTTTTTTGTTACTGCATTTACCTCAGTGCTGTACAGAGACATCAAATATATCACCACCATCTCAATCCTTGTCTTGTCTCAGACTCGTTTCCAAGTTGCCCCAACTTCAGGCGCACCCAGTTTTTGTCTACAAGAATATGAAGCATGTTTGTGGTAGCGCCTGGGACAGCTCACTATGATAAGACGTGTCCGAACTGCTTGAACTAGAGGGCCGAAAGTCTCGTGTTTTCCACAGTCACTCTAGCCTACTGACCATATTGAAAAATGCCAAAGTCCTACATAGTGATTACAACACTTACATCTAGCTTTTGTTTAAATTCATATTTGGATATTATTCTGAATGTTCCTACAGCTTCTTATTCATGTATAGTTGTGTGATTACTTAGTATATTCTGTATTTCAATACTTCATTTCATGTCATATTAAAGTGCTCATATTATACTCATTTTCAGGTTCATAATTATATTTAGAGGTTGTACCAGAATAGGTTTACATGGTTTAATCTTAAAAAAACACCATATTTTTGTTGTACTGCACATTGGAGTAGCTCCTCTTTTCACCTTGTGTGTTGAGCGCTCTGTGTTAGCTACAGAGTGAGGCATCTCACTTCTGTTCCATCTTTGTTGGGAGGCGCACATGCGCAGTAAGTACTGCTAGCTTGTCAGTTGCAGAGTATGAGGGAGTGCCACGCTAGCAGCTAGGCGAGCATTATAACGTGTGTTACAAAGTGACGCATGTTCGTCATGGAAGTAAAGGCTGGACTACAATAGAGCTGTTTGGAGCAGTTTGTGAACAGTGTTTACTGTTGGAGATGGTAAGTCCCTTTGGGGTGGACTTTGGGCTTTTTCACTTTGTAAACCTATAACATGCACAAAAAAGATATATAACACAATAAAGGAAAGGGAAAAAGCCAAAAAGCATAATATGAGCACTTTAAGTACTAACTCGTAGTTGTTATGGTGTTTGCATTTGTGCCCATTGGCGATGGGGTCGTATATCGACAATTGAAGGGTTCAGGTTTTTTCCTATGCTAATATTAAGGCCATTTTAACTAACTTGATATCAGAACTAAGATGTTATAAAATTAATCTCTAGAATCTTTACTCTAGTGTCCATTTCGAGATGTTTATGGTGGAGCGGCACCTCGGGAAAACCCAGACTAGAAAACCGTAAAAAAAGAAGAAGTAAATAACCATTCATGATGCCAGTTATCCAAAATCACCAATGTTAAGCTCTGTGATGCCATTTTACCCAAAAAGAACCATACTGAGTTGAGCTTGCTTCATGATGCATGCTGCTGCTGTACAGTACATGCTTGGATTTACATATACTGTATGTGTGATACACTGCAGTCCCATTATGATACAAAACTTGTTTAAAAATAGCAAAGTTTATATTGGAAAACCCCCTCCCCTTCTCTGTAAGTGTTTTCTAGTTTTATCTAAATCGTGAAGCACAAGAACAGAGGAAATGTTGCGTTGAAGACATCAAGCGGGATTGGAACCCAGTCCCGGGGGACAGCATTGTGTTTATATATACTGTATATATAGAGTTTTGGCAACGTGTTATTGTTTATTTGGATTCAACCAGCAATCTGCAGTTTTGCTCCCGGGTTGGCTGAAGAGAAAAAAGAAGAAAAAAGAAGCACTGTGAAACATTTTTAAATCGTCAGTCAGCCTCAGGGCGAAAGCCTGTAGACTGGGTTCAAAAGGCAAAAAGCTTCACTTTTCGAGCTCGTGGGGAGCTGGGAACAGCAAGGTCAAAGGTCAACAGAGAGGAAGTTTAATAAAGAAAGAAAAGGGAGGGCGAGCTGCTGTGGAGTGAGGGCGTTTGATTGATTGTTTCCTGTCTGTGTACCAGTCTGCTCTCTCCATTTTCTCATCCCTTTCGACTGCATGGCTACTCTGTCCACTTCTCTGTCTTAAATGGTTGTTTATTAGAAACTACGTTGCCAAAGCAATTTATACAATATAGAGAAACACAGTAAGACCACACTGAGCTGATAAATGATTGTGCTTTGAAACATTTACTACATGGCAATATATAATAACCAATATCTATAATAAGCTGAAAGAGTTGTTAAATTTATAATATTTAGCAATAAAATCATTTCAAAACACAGAGAGGGCAAATAGGACAATGCAGCTATTATTTATAGTGTTTGTGTGTGTGTGTGTGTGTGTGTGTGTGTGTGTGTGTGTGTGTGTGTGTGTGTGTGTGTGTGTGTGTGTGTGTGTGTGCGTGTGTGTTGGGTCAACCTATCTTTCTCTCTCTCTCCTCTTTTATGTAAAGCTACTATTCAACACATTCCTTTGTTTAACCTTCTAATTGGAAGACGTCTAGAAGGAGTCTTTTATGGCATCACAAGTCTGATCTCACACACACACACACACACACACACACACACACACACACACACACACTGGTGTGTATAGTCTCCCACAGCGGCTGTGAGAAAGGGGAAAAAAAGACAGAAAGACAAAAAGATCAAATTATCAGCTACATTTAATTACCCATAACTAGACAGGCACAATGACAGTGCTAAATCCAGAATTGTCTGTGCTTGGAAGAGAGAGCGAGAGCAAGAGAGTTAAGTCAGACTGACTCTCTCTCTCTCATTCCTTTACAACTATTCTTTATTTCTATTCTTTTTCGAAGACATTGCTGCAGAGTGAAGTGATGACAGCTTATCGGATTAGGGATCGCCGGATAATAAATACCCTTGTTTGATTTCTCCACCCATACTCCTTAAACATGATTACTGCTTACTGTTACCGCCAACATGACATTATAGCGCACTGCGCGGCAGCACAGACATTTGCATAATGTTTATAGAGATGGTAAGAAGTGATGGCTGCAGAGGGGAAGGATGCTGAGGGATGTATTGAGCCATCACTCCCCCTCCATCTTTCTTTCTCTTTATCATTTCTGTTTTGTTCTGTTTGTCATTCTGTTCTCTTTTGACCTTGTTACCACTTTCCATGGAAACACATGGAGCTGCTGTCTGCCTCTGTACAGTGTTTTACTGCACTACTTGTGCACGTCTGCTCCCACCTCCAAGATGGTTTACTTAACAATACCTGTAATAACAGGATGAATAATAGCTATAATCATTTTTATTCTTAAATGTAATTCCACATTTTTGGACCCAGGTCCAGGTTGGCAAAATGCCTGGCCCTGCCTCTTTTTTTTCCATTAGCAAAGAGCAATGTCATTTTTAACCGGCACTGACCGTCTCTTTTGCCAGGGTAAAAGTCAAACATCACCAATGGTAAATTACATTCGCTGTAGCTAATACACATTTATTCCATTAAAAAACTTGACGAAAGGCCAAAATGAAACTTGGCTTTTTGTTGGGTCAATGTGCTCTTTGCAAGCGGGTGTCTGTACTCAAACCAAAGATCATTTGTTATAGAAAAGCATATCATTCTAACACCACCATGCTATTGCAAGTGCAATGTGCTGAGTCTTCTTTAATGGAACTATGAAGCTGAAAAGTGCCACGTCATTTCAGGAGTCAGAACCGCCTAGTTAAACTTTTGATTCATATCATATCGACAGTTTAAAGCTGGACTGCCGAACTTCATATGAATGAACGTCTGTTACACATGCTAACTAAACCTATCACAGACATGGATGTTGTGTTACTGCTCTTGGACTGGTTGGCATTTAATGATAATAATAATAATACTACATTTTATTTAAAGGCGCCTTTCTCGGCACTCAAGGACACCGTACAGGGATGCATAAGGGCCCTGACACACCAACCAGACGGGCCGACCGTCGGCAGAAAAGGCGGTCGTACTGATCAGTCGGGTCCCCGAGGTCCAAAAAATGCCTCAGAACACACTGAGGCGATGCCAACTTGAGCGTACGCTCTGCGCGTGCGCAAAACATAATACGTCTCCATAGCAGCAGGCGGCGCTGCTCTGTATTGTTTCCATTAACAGTCTGATTATTTCCCAGAAAATGAGAACCGGCAGCTGATTGGACGAACGCGTCACGTGGTTCTTTTTTCTCTGGAAATTCACAGCCAGACTGTCATGGCGGCTTGTTCAGAATACGATCTCATATTGTACTAAAATAGTTCACCGAAACGTGTTTCTGAAAACATTTTAAGTGAGAAATAGGCCATACAGTTTCTGAATCTTCTTTTCAGATTGACAAAGATCAGTTTAAAAGATTGTCGTCAGATTTTGAGCGGCTCATCCGTTCCCCATTTCCGGGCGAGTCCCGACTTCCCTCTCCTGACTGAACATGTCGGGTCGGCCCAAATGAATGCCGACGGCTCCTCGGACGGCCGACGGCACGGAACACACCGAACAGACTCGAGTCACCGACCTCGCCAGACGGTCCGACGGCCGATTATCGGGCTGGTGTGTCTTCTCTCTTAGACATTGAAAGCAGCAACAAAATAAAGAATACAACAACAATAAAAACAACAGAAAGTGGCAGAGCAATTGACATCAAGTGGAATAGGCAGTTTTAAACAGATGTGTTTTGAGTTGCAATTTGAAATGGGGGAATGAATCGATGTTTCTACGTTGGGGTGGTAATGAATTCCAGAGACGGGGAGCAGAGCGGCTGAATGCTCTGCTCCCTATGGTGGTAAGACGGACGGAGGGGACAGACAGGTGTATGGAGGAAGAGGATCTGAGGGAGCAGGAGGGAGTGGGACCCTGGAGGAGATCAGACAAATATGGGGGGGGCGAGTTTGTGGATGGCCTTGAATGTAAACAGGAGGACTTTGAATTGGATACGGAACTGGACAGTGGAGCTGTTGGAGGACAGGAGTGATGTGGTGGATGGAGGGGGTTCGAGTTATGATGCGGGCAGCTGAATTCTGGACCAGTTGAAGTTTATGGAGGGATTTGTGAGGGAGGCCGAGGAGGAGAGAGTTACAGTAATACTAGTGCAGTTTCCATTCAAAACAGGCTGACTTGAAGGGAGCGCCTCTGGGATGGGTGAGATGCAGCGACCTCATCTGCAGGCATATGTCATAAGCATGGGTCAACAGTGTTTGTGTCATTACTCTCACTGCCAGAAGGGGGAGGCAAAAGTTCCGCACCTCAAGGTTTAAAGTTATCAGCTTAATAGTTAGTTAATAGCGATTTCCACTGTGCTGACTGACATAGTTTCACTTGGGAGGACTACATTTTTACATATGTGTCAGTGACATATACGGATGCATTTACACATTATGCTTTAGATGCTTTTTTAGCATCTGGCTAGAATGCATCCAAAAACCACCTCCCATGCTGGTTTTTCAATCTCTCTTGATCCCTCAACCCCTCTTGGTTGCATTAGCTTTGCTTTTTTGATATCAGGTAGCTATATCAAGTGTAAATAGGGCCTTAGATCTGATAAGGGCTTGAGAAGGATTCTATTTCAATAAGAGGATACTGGATTCAGATTAGATAAAATCGGATCCCAACCCAAATCGTGCCACAATATATTGTTGCACCACAATACATAATTGACTTCCTGTACTGTATGTTTATATGTGTGATCCTGGCTGCTCAGTGTGAGGCCAGTTTGTGGTACAGAGGCCTTAGGCTGGCCGACAGAGTTATCAGTGTTTCTGCTTGACCACAGTGACACTGACCAGACGCCCTAACTATGTGAGTGTGTGCTACATCAGTGTGTGTCTCAGCGAATGTGTATTATCAGTGTGTCAATGTATATATCTGTATACTGTGTGTGTGTGTGTGTGTGTGTGTGTGTGTGTGTGTGTGTGTGTTTGTTGTGTGTGCACGTGTGTGTGTGCGTGCGTGCATGCCTGTGTTGTAGCCACTTTCTGAACTCGTGACCTAGCGCTGAACTTCAATCCATTCTCATTCAGTGAGCATTACACTGAGCCCACTAGCAACGTTAGCTAATTACAGCTGGGATCCCTGTTGGCTTTCTTTCCCCCCAGCACGACTCTAAGGCAACAGTGTCTAGACAGACATGGCCGTGATCGCTCTTTCTCTGGAGAAACAGACGCTCGTCTGTTGAAGTTCGTAGCATTGACTCAGATGGTATTACTGTTGTCAAAAATAAAGCCATGGTCCTGTTTTCTGGCTGAAGAGTTTAGCTCTTTTTTTTCAGCCCTCCTAGTTTGTTGAAAGACTTGTATGATAGTATAATAATCTGCTTTGTTTACTAGGGCTGGTAGAATTAAGATGTGAAACGCTCGATTGACAGATACAGATAAGCGAGAGCAATGCCACTGATATTACCTCACTACATACTGTATTGCTTCTCAATTAAAGAGAACTGAAAGAAGGAAGAAAAGAAGGGTACTAATGTGTAAGATAGATACCAGAACAGATGCAGGCAGACAGAAAGTTCAAAAGAGAGAGAGAGAGAGTGAGAGAGAGAGCTGTTGTCAACATCCTCTCCAGGGAGACAAAGGTCTCCATTGTAATTCAGTTGTTGTACTGTATTTTGTTTTGATGTCCAATGTTTTGGGCTTTTTGCCGGTGCCATATGCCATAAAATGTCTGTGTGAGGTGGTGTGTGTGTGTTTTATAAGAGCCCCAACACACAAAGCTGGTCGTCAGGACGTCACTGTGGCCATCCGTCACCTGGGCTTGTGCCGATTGAGGGGATGATTGGCAAATGGTTTTTCCCATGCCGATACTAAAGCGATTTTAACTAACTTAACTTAATCAGAACTAAGATGTTATGAAAAAATAGTATCTAGAATCTGCCCCCTACTGTTCATTTAGAGATGTTTCTGGCAGTCAGTGAAAGAGAGCTCTATGTTCTATTACAAGCTAAACACCACGGGCTGAGAACACCAGTGCAAAGCAAAGCTCAACTTTACATTAGATATATTCTCAATTTGCATTTCAAGCATATAGAGAGACAGATTAACAGCAGCAAAAAACAGGCTAGTTTGTTTTAGTTGTCTTTCCAGGATGCGTCGTAGTTCCAGTTTATCCCAAGACTACGGGATGGATGTTGAGGCCATCGCTTAGTGATAGCCCAGACAAGTTGTTCCACACCAAACTCAGAAACTACTTTCATTATGATCTTGCTTAGCGCTCAAAGGCACTGCCATGTTGAAACAGGAAAAGAGCCATCCCCAAAACAGCGCAGTAGGCTATTGTCTAAAATATCATTATATTGTTGTAGAATTAAGGTTTCCCTAAAAGGTTTTTAAACTCTACTTAACTGTTTGGTTTGGTTCGGATTAGTTTGTTTCCATTTGTTTAGGATGGTGTGAAAACTGTCAACGGAACTTGAGTGCGGAAAGGCAACAATGCATCCTTTCTTTTTTTACTTGGTCTGGACCGAATGAACCAAACTACAGGTGTGTATCTCTTACACTCCTATTTTAATTTAGTACTTTAACTTATGATGTGGGGAAATGTTGGTTGCTGGGATGTCCAATGAGAAGTGTGCGCCTGTTTTGTGCCTATGGGTAAACGGAACGAATGCTAAAGAAAGGTCAGTCGTTTTTCTGCAGAAAAATTGCTCAGGGTCTTTGGATTGAATAAAGATCTATTGTTGCACCATCCGTTCTCCCTGAAGATTCTTTGATTCGACAAATCGGCCAAAGAAAATCCACAACAACCCTTAGGAGCCTAGCCCAAGCAGTGAAAAACAGCCCCAGAACATACATTACATAAAGTAGGGCCAGTGTTGTCCACATACTTTTGGCCACATAGTGCGTTTCCTCTCATGCAGCTGCAGAACATACGTCCATATGTTGGTGACCAGCTGTCCGTCAGCTGTAAGCTTTGAGTTGTGTTCAAGAGCAACTTGGAATAGAAGATGTGAGGCGAAGCAAACCGTTTGATCAGCCAAGCCTTCGTCAGCGCTAGCTCTTTGAGGTCGGCTTGGTGTGTCAGGGCCCTATCAGAGAGACTGGGCTTCAACATAAACTGGAGGTAGACATCACGGCTAGAGACACCCTCAGTCAAAGTAGTTTGAACCATCTCTTGTGGACAAATAATATGTTATTTCTGTCTTTCACAACAAAGGAAACGTTAGTTTCCACAGCTACCATATATGAGAAATGCAATTGCTATCGATTTGACAGTTAGCACGACAAAGCACTGCATGTGACAGGTACAGTATCTCCCTGGTGAAACATGCTGTCGATTTAATGACTCTCCTGACATCTCTCTCTGTTTTTTCACCCTGTATGCTTACTGCCTCTTGAAGTATATGCATTGATGAATGTTTTCTAAGTCTTTGCATTGGTTGACTGAGTTCACTACATGAATTAAAATTTGATTTTCTGGATGCACGCTGACAGCATTATAAGTATTGTAATACTATTACTAGTATTGTATAAGTAATATTGTTATTTTTGTTCCAAAAAAGCTTGTGTCTTACTCCACTGCAGTCTTATTTGATTGAGCTTTTACTTGGAGGCGATGCATAAATCATAAAACATTTCCTATCAAATCCATTTAAGGAAGTTCAGATGAGTGAACAGTTAGGGGAAGAGGGCTATTAGGCCACAACAATGTTTGTGTGTGTGTGTGTGTGTGTGTGTGTGTGTGTGTTTGTGTTTGGCGGACATGAACTTATCAACCCTGTCGTTAACACTATTACAATCTAGCCATGTGGCCGAGGAGCTAGCACACACACACACACACACACACACACACACACACACACATCAGGCCAGGCCAGGCCAGGCCAGGCCACACTGCCTGTTACTCCGAGTGTCCTGGCTTGGAGACCCAACAGAAACAGACAGCACCAAAATATCACTGCAGGGTTCCCATGTCAACACTAGCAGATGCAACATTCATTTAATCAGCCATGGGAAGTCACTGAGCGGAATGGGTACGAGAGAGCCAGCATCTCAGAGTTTTTTTAATGGGTCATTTTGGTGACACTAGTATTTAGGAAAGCCATCCCAAATGTAATTTTCAAAGGGCTTAGGACATTTCCTGGGGATCAAAAGACTTTTTAAAATGACTTCATGATATTCTTACAGGGACTTGATTAGAGAGAGTTACACATTGATAACAACGTGGTGATGTTGGTGGGAGAGTTTTGTCTTAACATTTATGAAGTATAGTAGCCTATTCCTCCTTATCATGCAGTATCACACTGATTTTTTTTTCCTTTTTTTTCACTTACTTCTCTATTTAATTATGCCCGCTTTTCTCTTTGTAAATCCTATTCAGTTTGGTTCATTCTCTGCATTGGTATAAGCAACACATGCCTGGGATTGTCACTGAATGTTTATGTACGGCAGCAGGAGATCGCAAAAACTGTCATAATTACAAGTCAATTAATAACAAGCAGTCAAAGGTAATAATCTGTGAAATTTCACGTAAGTAAATGTCTCTTTAGACTCAGTCTCGACACAACAAAAAGGAGAAGAACTGTCATGTCTCAGTCTACATTGTTTCTGCTTTGCTGGCCAACAGTTCCCTACCTTTTTGGCACCACAGACGGTTTAATGTTGACAGTTTTTAGGCTATGCAGATGGAGGAGCTGTGGTGGGTGATGGTGGACTGATTACCTCCCGTGTGGATGACCTTCTTAAGTGTCCTGTTGTTGTAGGTGTGGAAGTGAATGTGAAGGAATGATGTAGCACACGTCATGCCAAGTTCCAGGTATTTCTGCTCAAATTGCCTATAAGTCTATAACATTATGTAGTTATTATTCAGCTTTTCTTTCTGAATTTTAAGGCTCTGTTCAGACCTGGAATTAACATGCATCCTGGGTGATCTGATCACAAGTGGACAGCTCTAAGTCCACTTGTATTACAGGTGCGACAGGAGGAACACACCCAGCATGCATAGACCTTTCTCATGGCAGATATGTTGACATGTCATAGTAGGAAAAGCATAGGTGTATTCAAAACCATTAATGATGGCTGCATTCCACTTAGGAGAGGCCCTGGTATTGTGCATGCTGACTCACTGAAACAGCTTACTGGGACACTTGATGGAATTGAGCCATCATTAAGGTTATCAATTTCAGCTGTGCTTTTCCTACTATGCCAAGTCAAAATGTCTGCCGTGAAAAAGGTTAATTGAAGATGCATTGAGATCCGATCACTCACACCACATTCGGAAGTGCTTTAGGTCGCATATGGCCACATTCTTTTAGCGGGGTGTATGCAAATGTGTCCTGGGCCACATAAAGGACCGACTACTCAACTGTAAGCAGAACTACGTACTCATTCACTGGCTTTGTCCACCACATCTGAGCTATAGGTAGCTCTGTGTATTTTGGCCATCTTTGTATTTTGGAACATTAGTATTTTAGAAGGATCTCTCATGTAACAGAAACCACTGAGAGTGAATCAGGGTTTTTTTTTGGTTTTAAATGTTATTATCATACTGTCGCTGATTTCACTAAATTTTGTCACATGAAATTGTACGAGATATGATGTGTTGGTGTTTTTGTTTCGGCACCCACCCACCTGCTCTCATCCATGGCTTTCTGAAGCCTGGGTGTTGGCGGGATGGAGGTCAATAACCTTATATTTAGGTTTATAAAACGTACCCAAAAAATACGCCTTTTGGCACACAGACACAGGACCAATCTCATTGCCCCCCTTAACCCTAAGCCCCCAACCCTCACTGACTTTACTGACGTCACCTGATAAGTTACAATAAGTTACGATAAGTTCAAGAGGCTGCAAATAAATGGTATAAATTATACAAAGGAATGGGACAGAATTTTACGGCAACATATCAGGTATCTTTACCACACCAAAACATGTTAGGTACAATTGTGGGGCTATTTATTTGACTTTCTTTTTGGCCTTCTTTATGGCCAAGGAAGATTTGAATGTCTTCCTGGCTCTTTACAGTGGAGGAGTCAAATAATCAATGTATTAATTTTTGTCAGAACTGCCACATTAGGCAAAATTAAATTTAAAATTAAATTGATGTGAGAGTAACAACTGAAATGTATACACACACACAATAACCACAACAATGTTTTCATTAACATATGTACTTCTGTATGTGCAAACAGAAATAATGTACGTGTTTACTTGCATACAGAGCAGGGAATTGAGATCCGATCACAAGAGGTTGCTAGAGATGCATTTGGAGACATTCTACTGCCAGGTGTAAACACATTAAGGCATGGATACCAGACCAGAGCCCAACGGGTCCCGACGGGTCCCGACGGTAACCGACTGGCCGGGCCGGATTCGGACAGATATTTATAAATTATGGTCGGGTTCGAGTCGGGCTCTGTCACATCAGCGCGATAAGGCATTTTTTGTAAAATGGTGCTGCGGCTCCTTTTAAGAGAGCTCATTTAGTGTGTAAAGTGGGCAGAAGAGAGATAGAGAAAGAGGAAGCAGACGTGTAGATGCGACCGGAGCAGAGTTGGTGGAATAAGTTTAAGTTTTGTACACAGTGTGTGCGGTGTCCGAGATAAACCCCAGACTGAAAGCCAAGTTCATTCATCTGCTCACCAGAAACGTGATTTTAACCCCGACGTTAAATAACGTCGGCCCTGGAGGTAACGAGTCTCCCCTGGTTTTCTGGTCACGGTCGGAATCGAAGCAATCAGGAAAGGTTAACACATTGAACATTTTAAATTCAACAGCTTATTAACGTGCGGTTGTTGCCCCGTGTGCGCTGATGCGCTCATCTGTTGACATTTCTGAATGCCTTCCTATAGTTGCTTAATAAAAGTGGGCTTTCCACACAAACAAACGTACATGTGTCATTAGTATGAGAAAAACAACGAGATTTTAACTGTGTCGGGCTCGGGTCGGGCTCGGACATAAATATCTTAATTCCTGTCCGGCTCGGGCCGGGTTCGGTCACGGCTCTGTCGGACGCGGACCAGGTTCGGACGGAAAAATTCGGCCCGATCAGACCTCTAAAACACATGTACTTAGATCGGATCCCCAAAGACGCATGTTAATGCCAGGTCTGAACAGGGCCATAGTTTCCCTCCACAAATGTTCTGTGGGGACTTTGCATTGGTCAGGTGCGATTCTGCATCTGTTTTAAACCCTGGTAGGACAATGTTAGGACTTCACTGGGAAAAGGGATGTTTGTTTTTTTTGTTCCAGAAGCAGAATAAATAAAAGATCAGTGTTGTTAGTAAGAGCAGTGATTTAGCTGTTAGCGCTGGTTAAACTTCCTTGACGAAAAAGAAAAAGACGTCACAGCACTGGATTCACTGTTTGTCTCTCTGAGGTGAAGTGCTAAAGAAATCCCTCCCTTCCCACCTTCTGTCTCTCTCAGTCTCCATCCCAGTGGAATATAAAACAGATTCAATATTTGCAGAGGGAGTATTGGATGACCTGTGAAAGAGAAACACAGGTTGGTCTGTGTGTGTCCAGCTAATCTGTGAAACTCAGAGAGACACAAAACACAGCACACAATGACATTTGTGTCTACAACTAGTCACACTGTAAGGGGGGGGGATAAGTGAAATGTCCGTGGATATATTCGTGCAAAGGAAACATGGTTCAACTGTTGTTTATCCATTTTCAGGGAAAACATGCCTGACAAAGAGCATGATTTGTAGATGTGTTTAAAGGCTGCGTGTATCAGTGCAGTGACTTTTAGAAGACCGCTTCGGTTAGCCTGTAACTCTTTCTCAAGCATACAGCATGCTGTGTTCTCTAATCCCTCTTCATCCTTTCGGTGTCATTTGCAGTGCGAAGTGCTGCACTGTGCAATCTGGCTGACGTTAAGCATATCCTGCCATTCAGCTCCTCTTCTTTACCTCCTCGACTAGTAGCTTACTGTGACACAATCTGTCCACTGCATTCTTTTTTTTAAGTTATTCATCCAGGCAATGTTTGCTGAGCACACATGTTCTATTACGACATCCTTCTGCTTTGCTTCCATGTAAATTCTACACATTTGAACTTGCTCAGCAATGCCACAGTTACTGATGTTGGCCACTGAGCAGCTGCTGGTTGAAGGGCATGTCTTTAGTAGGTTAAAAATAGGCTTTAAAAGCAAGTGTATGTTCACCCAATTTAACATACAACAGTTTTCCACAGGCAAAACTCAAGTGGGTCCAAAAGCACAAAGGCAAATTAACCTGTACAATATTTTTCAAATATAATGGGGAATAGAAGACAGGTCCCAGGAAAGTAAGGGTTCCTAGAGTCAAATCCAAACCTAAATGAGGAATTTCATAGTATGGATCCTCGGTTACGTGACAATGTGACAATCTCTACCTCCCATGTAAATCACCTGTTATCCTGTAACTGAAGTTCCATATTTACATTAATGTATGTGATGGTTGTGAGTGTGCTCCTCACCTTTTATCTGATAAATTAGTTATCAGTTGTTTTTCCTCACTTTGCTTTCTTTCCCTTTCCTTTCTTTCTTTTCTTTTTTACCCTGATTTTACTTTCTTGGAGAACGCTGCTGTGTCAACTCAAGGCACGCTGACACGCATCCACTATTATTACATTTTTTTTTAATAATCTCAACCGATTTATTCAGGCAATTTTAATTTAGGTGTGAGACATTACTTGCTTAGAAATAAAACATTGCAAAAATAAACTTTTCATTCCAAGCTTTTTGAGAAATTCTATATACCTATTGTATAAAAAAAAAAAATCTTTGGGACATAAAAGCCAAACTATCCGTATCACAGCACTTATTATTTGAGACTTAATACAGCACTGATGTTGATATTTGAGAGAAATCAGACAAAAATATATCTGTACTGAGCAGGACATTTTACAATTGCAAAATAAACGTGTTCTCTGGTGAACAAGCTATGTACATTTCTAAATTAACCTTAAAAAGATATTTCTTTTTCCATTTTTGTATTGCAATTACTTTAGGTCAAAAGCTGAACTCCACCAATGCTAATATGATATGCCATTGATGGTAATACTAGATTTACTGAAACTTTGGCTCAAAATAAAAAGGCTTGTTGGACCCATTGGAAGTTACATATGAATCGTGACTTCACCACCATTGTGTCCTAGCTGTTCTTTTGCCCAATCTGTGAGGGATTTGGATGTAGCCACGGGGTGCCAAGGAGTGGGGCAAATCAACATGTGCTGGGGGCAACAGAAGGTGTATGTGTCTCTCTCGTGTGTGTGTGTGTGTGTGTGTGTGTGTGTGTGTGTGTGTGTGTGTGCGTGTGTGTACAGGCACTAATCTGCTATGAGGGGGGTCCAACAGGATTAGTATAATCAGGGGTTTGTGAGGACCCCCTTCCAGCCCCCCTGTGCGTTTCCCCTCCTTATCCCATCATCCCTCTGCTCTGCCCACCATCCACCTCCTCATCCCTCCTTCCCGCCAGCCCCCGACAACCTCTTCATCTCTCGATCCTTCCCTTTATCCCTCTATCCTTCCCTCAGTCTCTTTCCTGCCGCTCAATTCCTCATTCTCATCCCGCACTTCCCTTCATCCCCCTGACCTCATCCTTTTAAGCTTATCCTTATCATTACCTTCTACATTGTAGGCGTTTAGCTCAGCAGCTTGGAATTACAAGCTCCCGCCCGAGTGGAGTGCAGTTCTGCGATACCGAGCATCAAAGTTTAGACGTCCCAGACGTGCGGGAACAGTCCGATATCCCCTGTGAACACTGACTGGCCACATGAGAGCAGCACCTGGAAAAGCAATTCAGAGTGAGGAAAGTGTCAGGATGTAGAGCTGCACTGCAGATTCAAGGTGCCGAGGTTTGAAAGTGCTGATATCCTAACAACAGATACAACCGAAATAGAAACACAGACAAGCACAGCTTTGCATACAAATGTCTGCTCACTGAGGCTTCGTGTTTTTTTAATTTACACTCCACACCAGGGAAGATTTTGCTTATGTCCTTTATTTATATGTTATAGTCACTATGCTGTATGTCTGATCTCAGCATGCCATATATTGTTGTTTTTCGAGACAAGTTAGGCTACTTAGAAATGCCATCAGTTGGCATGGGAGTGGCAATTGTTCTATGACACTTGTAGCCACTCTACAGGCGTGGCTGTAAGGATGGCTACTGTATGTCAGTCTGTTGGTCCACCACTTTGGTCCAGACTGAAAAATCTTAACAACTATTAAATGGATTAGCAAAAGATTTTTGTACAGATGTTCATGGCGCCTAGAGGATAAAGCCTACCGGCTCTGGTTATCCCCTGAATTTTCCCCCGTGAGGTTGACATATGTTTTTTAGTGAAGTGGTTTTTGATGGATTCCAATGAAAAAGGGGAAAAATGAATGCCTCTTTTGGGTTAAATTTGAATCCATCTCATAATGTATCTGACTTATCATCTAATGCTAGCCTAGAAATCTAGACGCACCCTAGCGGCAGCAAATTTAATTTGCAGCCAGGGGGTTCTAGGCACTCTCCGTTGGCTTGCGAGCTGGAAAAACCAAACTCTGGTCAGGCCAATCACATCGTGTATAGAGTCGGTGGGCGGGCTTATGGCTGCTGCTGCTGCTGGGAACAGCGGTCTTCTGGAAGACTTGGAGTTAAGCTTTTCTTTGAGAAAAGAACAAAGAACGGCACTGAAATCATTCTTAAGAAAGGAAGATGTGTTCAGAGTTTTGCCGACCGGATACGGCAAAAGTTTCTATCAACTAGCTTCGCTACCTTCTTCGTTGCTCTGCCTGCTTGTAGCGCTATCCTATTACATGCAGAGGGAATTTGAAAAACAACCATTTATCCCGCCCCACGGATTGAGCCCTGCCAATGGTGAGTTCCCAGACCCAACATCTTGATGTGGGTCTGGCTTGTCAGGCTAATCTAGTGCCATTGTGAGGTCAACATTTTTATCTGTTCGCTACTTTGGTTCATGACCTACCAGTAAAACTAATGTCATTCCCATGTATTTATGGTCGTTAATTCTGAATGGACATCAAAGGAACGGCTAACATTGGAAACGCTGAAATGGTGTTCGACATTTGGCAGTGGTGTGTCAGTCAGGTGCTCAAAGATATGTAAACAAAGCTGATGAAGTAATAATGGAGATGGCTTTTCTGTAAGGACATGCATGAGTGTGTTGTGACTGAAGATTCGGATCCCTTTGGTTTAAGATTCCGAGTCTTCCTCCATGTTCTCAGCCTTCTGTCTGCATATATCTTGTTAAATGCTCCACTCTATCCCATCCCCTCAACCATTTATCTTCCTCCCTCTGTCATCTACCCCCTGATTTCAGCACTGGCTCCTCTATACAGTAACTCAACACTCCTCAGCCTCATCTACTTATCTTCACCCTTTCTAAAGGTCATTACACGCACAGCCTGTTTTGCCAGATTAAAATAGAGGCCTATGGAAAGGAAGATGGGGTATGTCATATCTGCCAGCCTCCCACCTTATCAAACACATATGCATACAGATGCGGACACACACACACACACACACACACACACACACACACACACACCACACACCACACACCACATACCACACACACGGATGTAAACATAAATAAATGCTCTGGTAAGGAAATACACATGCTGCCAAAAAAAAGTGCAGACATGCATATGCACATTTACCCCCAAATACATATTGTACTCATACTGTACACACATGGAAGTGCATGAATGTGTATGAATGCTCACAGTCACATACACACTCCCCCACACCTGCATGCATTCTGTCACAAACTTCTATACGTGCAGGCTGATAAACCAGTACACACATTCTCTCCCACACACTTGTGCAGTGAAACACATACCCACACACACACACACACACACACGCGCACACACACACACACGCACACACACACACACACACACACACACAATGACATTCACGCATTAAACATCTGAAGAGCAGTCATGAGTATCGATAGATGCTACAAGGAAAATGCGTAACTTGGAAATAAAATGTCTTTGAGAGTGAAGAGGAAAATAAGCGGGGAAGGAGGAGTTTATGAAAAGAAAGAGGAGGAGGCATGGAGAAAGGGATAGCAGGCCTTGAAATAAAACCGGGAGAAAAAGAATCGGACCCAGCCTTTAGAACAGGAGTTAAAAAAAAAAGAAAAGATTGGAGGTGGGGTTTATTTAGATTTATTTTTTGTGGAAAAGAGCTGGAGGGCGTTGAGAGGAACGGAGCATTTGGCTGCCAGTGATGCCAGAGCCTAGAGGAATACAGATGAGTTTGAATTCACAGATGTAAAAAGGACAGAAAGGACCGCTCTATAAAAAATAACTAATAATAGCAAAGGTAGTCTCCGTCAGTGGCGCTCTGGCTGGTGCAACAACAGGGAACAAATTGGGATTCCACGGTCGCACAAGTCTCCCTCGCTGTTTATTGTGGTTCTGGTTGGCATTGGTTGGCCTGTTTTATTTGTTTAAACACTCTCATTTAATGTTGTCGAATCCTCAAGAAATCAAATCCGTCTCGTTATTTTTTGCAGTGTGCCATCGCGCCTTCTTCCCTACGCCCCCTCCCTCTCCTCTTGTTTGTTGTTTGAGTGAGTGAGTGTATGTGTGTGCTCATGTGCGTGTATCCATTTCTTTGAGAGGGTCAAAGCCTTTTTATAATGTGTGTGTGAAGCCCCCGTGTTTTTCACATGCAGATCAGCCACATAAGCCTCTCCACACAGGCTTTCACATGGACCTGCTATAGTCTTCAACTTCTCGACAAAACCCACTTCTGTCCTGTATAGTTGGCTGACTAGCCACCAGCTCCTTTCTATAGACACAATGCTCGCTGGCTGCTGTGGCTGTTGACTCGGCTGACGGTTTGAGGGTCCTGTTTATTCTGGTTGAGTCAAAGCTGGAAAGAAAGTTTTTGCAATCACGTTTTGAGTGTTGACAGTCTGTTTTTCTTAAAATTAGTGTGAATTGTTTTTCCTCCAGTTTTTAGCCCAGTTTTTTGCTACAGTACATGTACTGAAATGTACACGTAAATGTACATTGTGGGGCTGTCACTTTTTCCATAATAAATTTCATATAAATGAAAAGAAACATGTTTAACTCATGTTTCCAACAATAACCAAATTTGCTGAGGGTAACATGCATTAGATCAGAGTGACAATCTTGTGCACTGAAACACAATGAATTTTAAATTCCAACATATACATATTACAAATCGAATACTTAATTTGTTCTATCTTAAAAGTTTGTGCTTATTGACATTCTAGGGCAAATCCTGGGAAAAAGAAAAAAAGATAACTCCACTTGGGCACTGTGTGTGTATGTGTGTGTGTGTGTGTGTGTGTGTGTGTGTGTGTGTGTGTGTGTGTAGAGGGAGGGGGGCACTTTTTATATTATATTCTAATCTCCAGCATTTTAAATTTTACTTCCTGGAGTGGAGGTTCTTCAGCAGCTCCTAAAACCTGCATTTTATTGGCAGGAGTTGTGTCTGTTGCCTAGCAACATATCTCATTGGCCATTGGCTCATCTTATGTGTGTGCATGTGTGTGTCTGTGTGTGTTTTCCAGTTGTTGTAATCTGCATTGTGTGAAGGCAATCTTAACCTCAGCTCACTCTGTTTTATTGCACTGTATCCCTATAGGGCCACACCATTACAGACACAAAAAGAGCACACACTGATGATTGCAGAAAACACACACATAGAAATTCATGAATTATTAATCTGAATTGGAGGATAAAACCATTCACTGTATTTTCTGTATGGATGCTATTCACTTCTGTGCCACCAGCAATAAACCCAATATTCTAGAAACACTTCAGAGAAATTAGTGATTTTATTGCAGTTTTGACGCAAGAAAAATGAAATAATAAATCTTAATATCAATTGAAGTGCATTGAGGGACGAAAATCTGAATTTCCAAAATGCGTTACTAAGTTGTCTTAAATAAGAAAAACTGTCCAAAGTGCAACAAATGCCCCATTTTTCTCTTATTTTTCCTCTCTCCTCATTAAGGCACTGTGCCCGCGCTGTCCTTCCAGAAATATAATTGAAAGCGGGGAGAAAGGCAAATGTTGCTTTAATCTCATTTGCAGGCGAACAATGGGCCTGGGACTACGCTAAATTCATAAAAGTGGTTTAATGCAATGAAATTTAATGAGGTAATTTGTGAGCGAGATGGTGCAAGTGTCCTGCCGTGTGCAAGGGTATACACACACTCACACACACATATATACAGGAGGGCAGACACACACACACACACATGGAGAGCAAATCTGGCACGTTGTATGAATATTTATAATAGGTGTGAACGAGAGAATATTCAGTCAGACAGGAGTTTTTATCTGTGCGGACTGTGGAGCACTCGTTTGTGTTATTTTAGTAGATAGCTGAGTCATGCTGTGTGATAAAGTTCATCACAGTTGAATCCATGAAGCTGCAGGCACCCAGTCATCAATGTTCAAAAACATTGACACAAAATCCAGGATTCAAGGCATCATTGTCATTTGAACAGACATGATTGGAGTTTGACTCTTTAAAACCATGCATGCATACCCTCTGGCACAGTGGTGTAGTCTACGTGATACGTAGGTATACGCAGTATACCCACTAAGAAAGCTCCAGGATTTCCATATACCCACTTAAAAATGACATGAAACAATATACTTTCCATTATAATTTTGATATATTTTGAATTGCCATCTGTGT
Organism: Sander lucioperca; assembly: GCF_008315115.2. Lineage (NCBI taxonomy): Eukaryota > Metazoa > Chordata > Actinopteri > Perciformes > Percidae > Sander > Sander lucioperca. Next base: position 14,168,008 of record NC_050184.1, read on the forward strand.
TTTTTTTCTTCGCATTGGCTAAATAAAGGTATTTCCACCATAAATTGTTGCAAAAAAAGTGTATCAGAATGCAGGAAATGAAGTCTTTGACGCTCAAAAAACACCCAGACCCCCCACTATGATATGCCCCCCTCCCCCCCCAAGACCCATCCTGGCCCATACATATACAGTACAGTATACCCACTACAATACATTAGACTACACCACTGCTCTGGCACCCAAACACACACTGATATGTCCATATGGGATGCTCCTTTTGATCAAGCACAGATGGGATTAGGTCTTTAAATTTGACGATCGGAAAAATAAATGACCATGGTTTTACTGCTTCATCTGTCATAGATGGCCGGACTCAACCTCTCATGTGTCTGAGGCAGTTAACATCCTTTTCTGGCGCTGTCGACCTCAGTGGGACTCGACTGTCACTCAGGCAGGCATTCTTTGAAGCAGCCAGTACCTATCCCAGCACGGTTCCACATCTCATCTTTTAAAAATGACTGAGAGCCAGAAAGATGGCCATATAATGAATTGAAAACAAAATGACAGGCCAAGCAAGACAGGCGCCTGTGTTAGCGTACTCGAAGCTAATGGAGCTAACAGATCATTCAAAGAGGTTTGCAGGTTTTTTTTTTTTAGATTATTCTTTTTAGATCTCATTTAGTTTGTGCATTAAAACAGTGGTTCCCAACCTTTTTGGTCTAAGGTACCCCCATAGCCCTGTCAGATGAACTCACGTACCTCTTCATCAATTCCCAATGTATGTTCCAAATGTTAACTATTCATTATATAAAAGTGGGTATTGTTAATTTTATCATACTTGTTGAACTGTCAATATTTAGATTAGTTTTGACAGCAATCTTACTACTACTACTACTACCACCACAATTTGGAATAAAGCTGAAAGTTGTAACCGTTTATCCATTTGTTTTAGCTAACAAGTTCAACAGTTTAGTCAGACCTTTCAGCTAACCATTTCAGTCGCTATGCACTACGTATCTATTTAAACCGTTTAGCCATTCCTTTTAGCTAACTATTTTAAACAGTTTATCCATTACTTTTAGCTAACCATTATAGCCGCTTATGCACTACTTTAAGCTAACTATTTACCCGTTTATCCATTACTTTTAGCGAATCATTTGAACTCTTTAGTCAATTCTTTTAGCTAACCATTTTAGCTGCTTAACCATTACTTTTAGCTATTTATTTCTACTAATTCATTATTTCTACTAATTAATGAATGAATTATACTAAGTAATTTATTCATTACTTTTAGCTACCTGTTTAAACTTGCTAACTAGTTTCCAATCACTCTTACATGACTGCAACATGTAGTGTTCAGGTGTTACAACTGATCATTCTTTAAATCAAATCATAATTAAATTTTTTTTCAAATTAGATGAGCTTCTCCACAATCTTTCCACGCACACCCTGGCGACAGCAGAAGTACCCACTGGGGTACAAGCACCCCTGGTTTGGAATCATTGCATTAAAAAACCTTGTTGGACTGAATGCTGAAATTAAAAGCTATGAATGATTCTCCGTACTCATATTTAATGACCTAGATTCAGTAACAGAGAGAGTGCACATGCATGTGTGTAATGTTGTTAAATAGCACCAAATGGTGTTTTTTATTGGATCAGCTTAAGATATAAGACACACACACACACACACACATACACACACACACACACACACACACCCCACCCGAGTTCCTCTATTGCAGTCTTGTAACTTTTTCAATAGTTGGAACGATTCATTTGTATCATATACTTTTACATTTGACTCTGCAACAGTACACACACAAACACACACTCTTCTTTTGTGCTGCCAAGCCTCGGTGCTGCTGCTTTGCTTCCTCTGCAGAAGCCAATAACAGTTTAACTGTACTGTCACTCAACAGCATCTATAGAGAGAGAGAGAGAGAGAGAGAGAGAGAGAGAGAGAGAGAGAAAGAGAGAGAGAGAGAGAGAGAGAGAAAGAGAAAGAGAGATTAAAAGCAGAGAGATGGTGCGACAGAGTAAGGAAGCGAGGGGGCGGTGGAGTGAGGAGAGGAGAAGACGTGGTGCAGCTAGGAGCAGCTACAGAGAAGGACAGAGGGAGAAAGAAAGGGGGAGGGAAGTATAGAAGGAGGGAGAGGTACAAAAGAGAGAGAGACCTCTAGTTAAGTAGAAGTGCGGCGGGTAAGGGAGCAGAGTGGTGGTCAATGCTAGCAGGCTTATAGCAGCAGCGTTAGCAGCTAATACTCTGCCAGGTCTCCATCGATCACAGGTCACGGCAGGCTAAAAGGACCCAGTGCTCACCCTGCTCACAGACTCCAACTCCCACAAACCATTTAGAGCCTCACCTAATGACAGGGGCAACTTTGAGTCGTGCAGTGTATTTAAATAAAGATAGCATATAAATTGCAGTTATGGACTTGAAATGTGTTAAATACAGTTAGTTCAAACTTCACACTTCAATGTGAATGTGTCTATGTGCTGCATATACTTTCATTAATCCAGAGAAGCATTAGCAGGACAATATGCAACTTATTTGCTTGTACTAAACATAACAGGACATGAAAAGTCTTTCTTGTAGCTGTACTGTAGATACTCAGCTTCTATTTTATTCCATCTAATGATACATTCCAGCTAATGATACAGAGTCATCTTTGTCCCAAGATTAAATATCCCCTCCACCCTACGTCAGCCAGCCCTCCAGGCTCCATTAGCCAAGAGATGAGGTGAGCACAGGCGACATTATCTTAACTGAGGTGAATCACCTTCCCACTGGCTCCATACGGGTTAATAACACTCTCATCTCGGGAATGGGACAGTGAGGGAGGAGAGAATAAAGAGAGGGACCTTCTGTGCTGGAGCAATATGGTCTCGGGTCAAGGTAAATGGGTGTGGTGGCAGCTTGTAATAAGGGACGCCGACATGCAGGAGTCATGGTCACCCTCTCTGGAGTATATTATGCATCTGTGCATGCATCATTTCAGTGCACACACATGTAGTGTATGCTCTTTGTGCTGTGTGTGTGTGTGTGTGTGTGTGTGTGTGTGTTCATGCATGTTGTCCCGTCTGTGGGAACGACACTGAGCAGACTCCCACTGAATGTCAATCCCTCTGTGGGACACTGAAATCAAGTCAGTTTAATTTATATAGTTTATTTATATATAGGTATAGTGTATAATAAGTTTATACAAGAATAAAACAAGTTGAAGTTTGTCTTAAGCCCATCAACATATAAAATATGCATACAAGAATAAAACGTATGGAAGAAAAAAATTACACATTTAATAGAAAAATAAATTAATAGGAAAAAAGATGAAAGGTACTTTAGTGTAATTCTTGCTGATCAGTTTTTAGTCACGCTAGCGGTGTGGCTCCAAAACTTTGCTCCAGATGGAAATATCTCAACAACTATTGGATGGACACATTCCTGGTTCTAAGCTGATGTACCCAAATTACATGTCATCCAACGGGGTGTTAGTGTTAGTCTTTTGCACCCATTGCTGTGGTGTTTCTGCACATCTTCTCCATAATGTCACCTTTTAGCACATCTTATGATGAGATTTAAATTTGAACAGTATGGGTGACAGGCGCTGTTCTTTGTCGCAAACTACTAAAACACATATTTGTAGGCATATTTGAGAAACAATTTCCCAGCACTGCACTGCACTAGAATAAAACATTTGAAAATGTAGTCAAGTATTCTCTTTTCAAGCATCCATATCATAAGACGTGCAATCATATGTCAAGTTACTGCAAGAGGTGTGTAATTTCATGCATCTGCAGATTGCATGACATATGCATGTCGATATATTTAAGTTGTCTTTATACATTAACAATCAGACTTTAGATTCCCGGTTTGATTGCACTCGTTCCATGAATTCCACACTAGATAGCCTTTAAGTCCTATACTGCCACCTCTACAATCAGTGATGAGTGCCAGGTTGTTCCAGACACCTCTCCCCTTCTCCTGTGCAACTGTCTTCGATGCACACGCACACACACACACACACACACACACACACACACACACACACACACACACACACACACACACACACACACACCACGCCCACCTAGATGAAGTGACACTAATGGAGCGTTCCATAATCTTCTCCATCCATCTATCAGTAATGGGCAGCGCTATCAATCCCCCTCAGGTGAGGGAGGAGGGGGGGAGCTCGCTGAGGGGTGTATCTGTAGTCACACACGTCGTGGCAATCCCTCATAACGTGTGTAATAACCATTCGCCGGGGTAATCTCCGCTGCGATGGGACGGGTTCCAGCCAGCCTTGACCCTGGTGACACCGCGGCTGATGATGATGTCATTTCCCTCAAATAGGCCCCTTGTCTTGAAGTGTGTGTGTGTGTGTGTGTGTGTGTGTGTGTGTGTGTTGTGAGATGACTGCTCATGAGTGGAGGTCAAAGCTCTGATCTCATCTGTCTCTCTCAGCGCGCTGATTGAATCGAATGACCAGACAGAGCTACGGAGTGAGTAGGTGTGTTCAAAACCGTTCCCTATCATGGAAATAGTGTGCTATAGTGTGTCCACCAGTTTGTAGCGGTGTTCGAATTATCCTCGGTAAATTTCATTCACTATATAGTCCACTATAAAATACCCACAATGCACAGCAAATATACATACACACAGTATGATGTACCCTACATTTTACTTCCGTATACCACAATGCAACGCGGTCGTGTTTTCCCAGGGGAGAAGAAGCAGAAGGACTTGTTTGGTCATTCCCTATATAGTTTACTATTTAATAAACACTATATAGGGTGTTTAAAGTGGAGGGAGCCTGTGTGTGTGCATGCTTGTGTGTGTGTGTGTGTGTGTGTGTGTGTGTGTGTGTGTGTGTGTGTGTGTGTGTGTTTGTGTGTCTGTGTGTGTGTTCCTCATTACTCCGAGCAGAATATGAAGCAGGTGTCCAGTTGATTCTCCTGTTTGTTAGCAGGAAGTAGCAGGAGGTTTCAGCTCTTCCAAGCTTCCCGTATTAATGAGCGTGTTCCTGTGAGGAGTGCCAGCAGTGCCGGACAGCTCGCTCTCAACTGCAGCTTTTTTATCTTCAGAATAATGGAAAATCCAAAGACTGTCTCTTTCTCCATTTCTTTCTGAGTTCACATGAATTCACGGGGTGCTCTATTGGCATGACGCAGGGACTCCATACGCTGCTGACACAGACTGTGACTAAAAGGAAACTGCATGCATTACAGAGAAACGTATCAAAACTGTAAAGATTACTTCTTCATTTTCCCCCTTCATCTTCCTTCACTTGACAGACGCACAACAAGAACTATGCACTGATTCCTCTTATCACACATACTTCTTTTTTTCATTTTTATTTTCGATCAGCAGTAATTGCCAAGCAGCTTGTTATCCTCAGGTCACCAGTTTCAGTGTGTTATCTCTGGATTGAGGGTGGGTCCAGTTTCTGCTCGGCTCGGCTGTATCTGTTCGCCGTCTTAATGAGCGCGCCGCTGTGGGGAGCACCAGGGATCCACCACTTTTCAGTTTGCACAGCAGAGTTTTCACCCAACTTTTAAGTTGATTTTGCAATCCTTATAATGTCACTTTGCAGTACGCTTCAAGCTAAGTGGCATCTAATTGGTGAAGGGCTCAGTTTTTATTAAAATAGGTCATTTTAAAGAGATGAAAAGGAAACATCTGTTTTAATGAAAGCAAATGTAATGCAAATCCAATGCAATTGCTCTTTTACAGCCACAATAAAAGAAGTTGCATGAGTTAACTACTTTGAAAAAGACAAAGAAATAATGAACCACTCAAAATGCGCATTTGTACAAACATTTGAGAAACTGCTCACTGACACTAAATGTTAGAAAGTGAGAACATGCTTTTAAGAAAAAAAGCAAATGTGATGTAAATGTGGTGCAGAATGGATGCTTTTAACAAAATCCATGCAAGATTCAAGTCTATTGGAGATTCTTGGAGATAAAGAAAACAGTGGTTTGGGTGCCCAGTTAGCTCAGTTGGTAGAGCGGGTTCCCATACAATATATAGAGGTTTACTCCTTGACGCAGCGGTCCTGGGTTTGACTCCGACCTGCGGCCCTTTGCTGCACGTCATCCCCCTCTCTCTCTCCTCTTTCATTTCTTCAGGCCTAAAAAAATTATCTTTAAAGAAAAAAAACAAAAAAAAACCAGTGGTTTGAGCAGTTTTGGAAGGTAGAGACAAATGATGTCATCCTGCCGATCAGAAAGATCAGATAAAAAAAAACGCTTCTGTCATTCAGGAAAGCATTGTATTATGTCATTGTACACGTATTTTGCAAAATAGTGACAAGAAGAAGAAGACGAGTGGTGTTCTTGCTTTTCTTGCTCATGTGCAGTTGCTGCACTTGTATAATGGGGTACTGTCCACGTATGTTCATATGTTTTGAGCGGGTGCTCGCAAACAGCAGATGAAGTTGAATGAAAAGACTATGTTTTCTTTGTGTTCCCATTTAATTTAAAATGTTGATATGAATTGCATTGAGAGGGCAGCATCTTTAGAATGTGTCTTTGTTTGCCAAAAGAACGTTTTCCATAATTTACTTTTTTCTTTTTATCAGTTTGTACTCCTTCTTCCTCCTCTTTTCCTCCCCCTTTTCATGTTTCTTGCTGATCTTTTTTTTGCTCTGTTTCAACTGCAGAATTATTGTCTTCATTGTTCTGGGATACATTTCTGTTGGATACGGTGCTGCTGGGTTGTCTGGTCCCTGTCGCCCCTCCCCAAACTTTCAACCACACAGATACACACACACACACACACACACACACACACACACACACACACACACACACCACACACACACGCCACACACAGAACAAGAGAGTTTGTGTCTTTCTTCCGTCAGCTCCTTCACTCCTTAATTGATCTTTAATAACTTCACTTGTCTTCCTTCAGTTACAAGCATCAGCCTGTTAGCTTGAGTTTAGTCTTCCCACACAGTTAGCTTGTTTTCTCTTCTCTCAGGAGTCCCATGAGGCTGAGAAAACAACCTCATTCAGAGCTGCCAGCTTTGGTTTTAATCACCATGTTTTTCTTTTCTATTAATAGAAAGAAAGGAAAGCACACACACTTTGCTCAGGCTTTTATTGAAGCTGTTACAGACAGAGTCAGATGCAGGAAGATGTATTCACACTGAGAGGAGACAGTTTAGTATTTTGCTCTTCAATATGCAATATTTTCACTCATAAATTCTATTTTGATACTCAAGATCACAAGATTTTAACATTTAGCCAGTTCATATTAGCATTACATTATGTTACTATTAGGTTAGTCTGGAATTGCCAGACCTACAGTATGTCCACAGCTCTGTGGAGATAGGTCTGGCTACACCACACATACACACAAAAAAACGGTTAGGGTTGTTTGAATTCTTTTAAACCAATCACAATCGTCTTGGACGACGCTAAACTCTGGTCAGGAACTTGTTTTGTTGGAACATTTGCACCCTGCTAAAGAAAAGGCCACATACAATATGAATTGAAGTTAACTGTTGATACAACACAGTAACGTGAGCTATATAAATTAGCTGGATACATGGTTACGTAATTTGCTCTTGCCAGTGTATCCCCTTGTATTTTGTCCATAGCAGATCCGCACCAATCGGTCCCAAAACGTCCAAGTTGGAGAGTATAGCCGTAAACATTTTCTTTGTAAATCTTTACAATCATTCCCTGAAAGAACCAAGCAGGCCTGCCTTGTTCCACAATCCAAATTTTCTTCAGAACTTGCCATTTTCAGCATGTACTGTAGCTTGGTAGCTCGAGGGTTCTGGTTGTTGTTTACCTAAGCAAGCGTAGTTTAGAACGGCAACACAAAGAAAGAGGAAGGTGAGGGGACATCCGGCAGGAACTTTAGGTGAACGCATCACCTCTGTGATTTTGGACAAGTTTATATTAAGTATTAATTACAGTGAAGGATTACAAGTGAAACTAGAAGGGCACTCGGGGAGCACAGACCTCCACCAAGGCGCTTTATCTCACAATGAATGCACTGAATTTTGCCAGTCTGGAACTCATTTTTCCCATAGTTCCGACACCACGTGAATACAGCACATACGCCCTATCATGCAATGTTAACGAAACTTAAGAAATGATTTGCGTATCCGCCCTGTGATTCGAATCCGCTCCAAAATGTAATGGGTTCTTCCTTGGCCCACGCTACACCCTTCAACCGAGTTTCATGATTCCGTAATCCTGCTGACAGGCAGACAAACAAACACAAAAGGTACAAACCGAAGCAAAAACACAACCTCCCTGGGTGAAGGTTAATATAATGATGTGGAGAAGAAGTCTGCACTTTTCCAGAAATATTTTCCCTGCTGCAGCGTTAAATGATTTTGTTCACTAGCGTCACGCTTCAACAGGACTTGAAGCCTCAGAATGTTTTAATACCAATCTGCTGTGCATGTGTGTGTGTGTGTGTGTGTGTGTGTGTGTGTGTGTGTGTGTGTGTGTGTGTGTGTGTGTGTGTGTGTGTGTGTGTGTGTGTGTGTGTGTGTGTGTGTGTGTGTGTGTGTGTGTGTGTTTGCATGCCCGTGATGGAGGTTAAGAGTGACAATGGCCGCGTTGTTTCTCGGAGCAGCTGTGATCGGTTAGAAGCAGACACAGAGACATTTTGTGTGTGTGCTTTCCACTGGCGTCCATGTGGTGCCAATGTGACTGCAGGATGGTCGCACCTCACTAATCATGACATCATGGTTTCCACTGGGCCGTTTCCATCCCTCCTCGCTCTGTTTTCTGCCCTCCCTCTGTCTCTCCATTCATCTCCACTGACGCTGAACTTCCTATCTCTGTAGGGCAAAACGTCCCGCGTCTGCAAGCTGAAAATGTTCTTCCTTTTTCGTCCTTTCGTCCTTTCTTTCTTTCTATGTATGTCTTTTTCTCTGTAACCATGCGGTCTGCCAAGGCAAAAGAGAAAGTATTTCAAGAGAAAATGAGAGACAGAAAAATTAAAGACCTGGTGAAAAATACAAGAAGGAAGGATGGAGGGATTAGGGCACTCAAGAGCTGGATCAGTGTCTTTTACTGCCTGGCACAGCAAACACCGAGGCCCACCCACAGCAAAAAGGGAATCAATACATGCCCACATTCCTCCCAAGCTTACCACACACACACAGCTGCTGAAACTGGCATATAATCACACTTACTGTATGCATGCACACATACAGTTCAATAAACATGTTATTTCCCCTGCATAACCCTGCGTGAAGACACTGTCAAGCATGTATAATTGCTTTTTAAAAGCAGCTACTCACTGACAAACTTAGAGAGTAACTTAGAAAACTTAGAGTAAGACATTATGTCAGTACTTTTCTCAAAGTAGCATAAGGAAGAGATAAAATGGGGAGGAGCAATTAGGGGCCCCCTAGAAGCTGTAATAGTCCGCTCATCACACCCACAATGCAGACATTTTGGACAGAACAAAAACAATGCCAACTTTATTCATTAATTATCTATTCCAAAAATGTCAAGTTTGTCTTAAGGGTGGCATAAGATTAAAGCCAAAGGATTCATTAAAATCGATATTGTTTATACCCTTATGCCAGATAGTAGCAGCACGGGAATGTTCATGAGTCACCAAATACATTCCTCTGGGTTTGGTGAATGTGCACAGCAAAGTTTATGAAAATCTAGTTGGACCAAGGTGTTGGTGAACGGATACATTATATTTGAGCTAATGTTGATGCTGGACGTTTGGACAAAAGTTACTGAAATCTTGACAAATTAGCCTGTTGAACCATGCGTACAATAAATGTATGGATGTATGCAGGATTTGTGAAAAAAGCAGAGGGGGGGGCTTAAATCCCCCTTTCAATACCATATAGTGCCACTCGGCCAGCATGCCAAAAGACTTATTTATGAACTTCAATACTCAATGGAAAATAATCTCCAAATGAAATAGCACAACGTGGTGTCAACATAAAACAAAGCGCTTTCAAGCCGGAGAGCGGAGCTCACTTCGTGGCTAAAACAAAACACTTTTACACAGGAAACGCTCGTTCGTTCCGCGGGAGTGTTTGAATCCAAACCACAATCTTTTCCCTAAACTTTAGTCGTTTTGGTAACTTAACTGTCATCGCTGCATGACGCTCACTTTTTCTGGTTAACTCCACTACCATGGCCCCTGAAAGGACCGTCATCTGGCCGTGCCTGTAGCCGGCTCGCAGTCACCTACTGGCGGCTAAACAACTGTCGCTGGTAGCCGGCGTCCCGGAGCTCTGTAGTGGCTAAATACAACCGGCAACTGCTGCTTGGATTGTATCATTCCATGGCACTATGTGTTCATGTTACAGCGCTTTAGTTTAAAATACTTCTATTTTAGGTATAATACATGGTCTATTCGTGAAGTAGCATTGATCACTTTGAGAGGGGCGGGATACATTTTTTTCACCAACGGGGATAAAAATAATTCTTCAGAGGCAGGGATATGTAGACCAGAAAGGGGGAAATCGCACGCATCCCCCACTGCAAATCGCACCCTGGATGTATGCTTAATACATCTGATGCTAAAAAGAGACAGATTGTGTTAATCAAACTGTCATGGCCTCCATATTATAAACATTGAAATTCACATTCCAGTCAGACAACTTTTGTGCAATAGATTGTTTTGGTAATGTAAAATATGTACAGCATTGATATGTGACGGCTAGACGCTGACCTCTCCCCAATCTGCCACTATTGTACCAAGTAATCCAGATGAACGGATTGGACATGTTTTTTAAGTTTTCCATTTGGTTCAAAGTGAGGTTAAATTTGTCAGAATCACTTGAAAGGCAGCGTATTTATCGTTGGCTACAGTTTCCACAAAGATAAGGGAACTTGTCCACCCTGAACACGCACACACATACTCACACAAACACAGAAGTGACTATTGACAGCTCCACGTTTTGACGCTCCATACTGACAGTTTTTTTTCCCCTCGCACCCTCACACATTCCAGCTCACTCATACAGCCTGTGGGGCCCCTTGAGGTCGCATTCAAATGATGACACTGTCACATCTGCAACAGCCGACATTCAAGCTGATGCCTTTTTATTCACAAGCCCAGAGCTGTGAAGAAGTTGGTTGGTTTGGGGGAGTGACAGGAGATCAGCCCCGGGATAGTGCTCTGTTAGCGGGCGGGTTTCAGACAACCTGAAACCCGCCCGGGTTCTGTCATGGTGGAGGTGGTGGAAGGTTTTGGAGCGGCAGAGAGCAGCCTGTGGAGAATATTAAATTCAGTGACGAAGCTTTCTTCTTCTCCATTTATTCCCTTTTTTTTTGTTCACTCATCCTCACCTCAAAACCACTTTTTCTTACCCTTCCCACCTAAGCTGTCACGCTTTCTTTTTTTAATCAAAAACCAATACTACTTTGCTACTGACAGTATTACTGCTGGTTGCTCTACTTTTCCAATTAAGTTATATAACAATATTTCCTAAAAGTATATCTATTAAAAATAAAGAAAAATGAATAAATTAAAATACCTGTGCAGATGTTTTGTAAAACATTTTAGGCTTCAGCAATAATTTCCATTTCTATGAAAACATCACTTAGGAGCTCGTGAACAGTTTGACTGTTGATATTTATTGTGTTTTTATTGGGATTGCGGCTTGTAAATGGTGATCTGGACAAGTTTAACTGCGCTGGAGCAGGTGACCGTAGCATGTAAGAGGCAGCACATACGCTGACGATGCATGAGCTGTGTTGTGCATTCATTCTGGTGGGTCAGTCTTTTATGCTATATTTCGGATTGACTCATTTATTCAAATGTTTAGTAATTTGTTGGAATGGC